>NC_047085.1:62721884-63023224 GCF_902459505.1 Geotrypetes seraphini
TGGTTTCCTAAGTATTTCAGTAACAGATGTGTTTTTAGACGTTTCCTGAATTCCCTATAGGTAATAGGCACGAGTAATTGTTCTAGGTCTTTACCCCACAGTGATGCTTGATGTGAGAAAAGATTTTGGTGATGACTTTTAAATTTACAACCTCTAACCGGTGGAGAAACAAAGTTCGGGTGTGAGCTTCGCCTATGTCTGTTGGTTGTGAAAGAGAAAAGGTCTGTTATATATTTAGGGGCTAAGCCATAAAGTACCTTGAAGCAAAAACAACTTGAATTTCACACGTGCCTCCATTGGCAGCCAGTGTATAAGTCAATAGGAAGATGTTACGTCAGGGGTGCCCAACGCGTCGATCGCGATCGACCAGTAGCTCAGGAAGGCAACGCGAGGCGATCGCGGAGCCCATCCCGGGCTCTGTGATAGACTCGTGTTGCCGTCCTGATCTACGGGCCGATCAGCCTTCCTCTCCAGTGTTCTCCCTAGGGCCTTTTAGCTGGGAGATCCGCCCAGCTGTCATCTGCCGCTGCTGAACATTAAAATCCCCCCAAAAAAACCGGCTTGGAGATTTCAGCCCGTAGCGAACTTATGCTCCGGGCTCTAACGTGTGCGTGCCGGCTTCTCTTCTCTTCCCTCCGAAACCGGAAGTTATGTCCGGGGGGGGGAGAAGGGAAGCCGGCACGCACATGTTGAGAGCCCTGAAGCAAGCGTTCGCTACGGGCTAATGCGGGAGACAGGTTAGTGAAGCATTTGTTCTTCTTCCTGCCGGGTCCTGCCTACTTTCTGTTTCCGCGAAGGCAGGACCCGGCAGCATTTCCCCCAATAGGTTGATCACGATCTTGGGCTGATCAGCCTTCCTCTTCCCGACGGAAGAATTGACGTCGGGGAGAGGAATGCTGGTTGGCCGAAGCAGGGAGAGCTTGGGGCCTGTTATTGGTGGCGTTTGGGTCCTGGTCCCCGATGGTAATGGCAGTGGCAGTGGCTTGGGGGAGGGCAGGGAGAAAGAAAGAAAAAGGGCAGGCAGGGAGACAGAAGGAAAGAAGAGAAACAGAAAAAAATGAAAGGGAGGCAGAGAGAAAGAAAGGGCAGGGAAGAGGAAGGAAAAGTTGGGGGAAGGAATGAGATCTGGAGGAGAGGAAGCATACAGGCTAAAAGAAGGGAATAAAGATTGTATGAACAGTCAGAAGAAGAAAGTGCAACCAGAGACTCATGAAATCACCAGACAAGGTAGGGAAAATGATTTTATTTTAAATTTAGTGATCAAAATGTGTCTGAATTTATATCTGCTGTCTATATTTTACACTAAGGTCCCCTTTTACTAAACCGCAATAGAGGTTTTTAGCGCAGGGAGCCTATGAGTGTCGAGAGCAGCGCTGGGCATTCAGCGCAGCTCCCTGCGCTAAAAACTGTTAACGTGGTTTAGTAAAAAGGGAGGGGGGTATATTTGTCTATTTTTGTATGGTTGTTACTGAGGTGATAGTGCATAGAGTCATCTGCTTTGACCTCTTTGAAAAACCCTGGAATAGGAATGATGATTAACATTTTCTATGCGTACAGTGTGCTTTGTGTTTTTTTTTTTTTATTTTATTGTTGGTAGATCATTTTGACTTGGTCATTTAAAAAGTAGCTCGCAAGCCCAAAAAGTGTGGGCACCCCTGTGTTACGTGATCAAACTTCTTCAGTCCACAAAGTAGTCTAACCGCTGCATTTTGTACCAGTTGCAATCGCCGCATATTCTTCTGGGGGAGTGCCAAGTAGGCAATGTTACAATAATCAAGTTGACTCAGTATAAGGGATTGTACCAGAATTCGAAATGATAATAATAATAATAATAACTTTATTTTTTCTATACTGCCATAATCTTGCGACTTCTAGGCGGTTCACAGTGAAGAGGGCTGTACAATCAGCAAATTACAGGGTGAAAATTAGGTAAGAAGCCACTGATCAGTCAGTGATTACAGGGTACAAATGTTTACAGAAATAATCTTAACAAGTTACATCGAAACAGCTGGAAAGTCAGCGATTTACAGAATACAGAAGGTGAGGAAGACATCGAGTTATCTGTGAAAAAACAGAAAAACGTTAGAGATGGTGCGTAGTATCAGCATGACGAAGTAAGCTCAGAGACCGAAGTTTCCAGAGGGTGAGAAAGATTTTTCTAATCAAGGAGTCTACCTGGTCTTTCATGGTCAGGCTCTGGTCCAGTGTTACTTCCAATACCTTCATAGTGGGTTGGATGGGATAACTAAGGTTATTGATGTACAATGATGCTTTAGTGTTGAGTGGGTGTGGTGATGCTATGAAAAATTTTGTTTTCTCTGAGTTTAGTTTTAGTCTGAATTCAGTCATCCATTGCTCCATCCGATTTAGAACTTCTGTTGCTTTGGGGGTGACTTCTGAGACAGAGTTAGTGAATGGGATAATTATCGTGAAGTCGTCAGCGTAGCTATATAGTTTTATTCCCAGCTGGGATAATTGCGCACCCAATGAGGACATGTAAACATTGAAGAGCAAAGGGGATAGTGGTGATCCCTGTGGCACGCCAGATGGATTGCTCCAGTGTCAGAGAGATCGTGATTAAAACAGACTTGGTAGGTGCGTGATATAAGGAAACCTCGAAACCAGTTCAGTACCTCTCCTCTGATTCCGATGGTGTCTAGGCATTGTAACAGTTTTCCATGGTCCACCAAGTCGAAGGCAGAGCTCATGTCAAATTGCATGATTAGGTCATTGAGGCCCTTGCTAAACAAGTAACGCAAATTGTCCAGGATAACTGCAATTACTGTCTCAGTGCTAAACATAGGCCTAAAACCAGATTGAGTTTCATGCAGAAGAGAGAATTGGTCGAGATATTCCATTAGCTGGGTATGTACCAATCCTTCCATGATTTTTACCATAAATGGAATAGATGCTACTGGTCTATAGTTGATGATTCTTTACGATTTTTTGGGATTGGGGTTATTATAATATGACCATTGTTAGTGAGGAATTTTCCATTGTTTAGGTTATTGGTTAGATAATTCAATAGAGATAATTTAAAGTCTAATGGAGCTGCTTTCATAATTTCTGGGGTATTCCAAGATTCCATGCTCACTAATAGAATCTTAAATTACAATTTTTATATGACTTTTTTTTTTAATCACTCATCCAAAAAATGCCATCTTTTTGGGCAATACCATTGGAGTATTTTAAGTCTGATCAACATTTGATGAATGATCTCCTAGAGCAGTGGTATCCAATGTCGGTCCTCGAGGGCCGCAGTCCAGTCGGGTTTTCAGGATTTCCCCAATGAATCTGCATGAGATCTATTTGCATGCACTGCTTTCAATGCATATTCATTGGGGAAATCCTGAAAACCCGACTGGACTGCGGCCCTCGAGGACCGACATTGGACACCCCTGTCCTAAAGAGAAGGAAATGCATGGTGTGCTCTACTTTTGATGCTTTTGATATATCCTCTTGTACCTCAGTAGTCTCTATTGGCATGTATAGGCAGGCATAGCTTTGAATTTCAGATCTAGATGCTAACATTCAGGACCGACTCTTCAGCATTCCCTATATAGGTGATGTCATCTTTGAAGACTGCATAGAGGAAGAAACAGAAAATCAAAACATACACTGACTGCATGACAACTTTATCATCTACCACCCTAGTCTCAAGAATCAAAGAGATATCCTAATACCTCCAAACATTTAGCTTGCTATTCTAGACGAATGTATAACCAACCTTCCTTATGCAATCATTCATCAAATCAGAGGTGTCCTAGACAACAGAGACAGCTGCCTCAATCCAAACAACAGCAGTCCTTTTGACTCCATAATAGAGAGCATTGCCAACATATTTCAACCTTTACCTTGGACTCTATCCATAGGATGTCAGCTCAGTCAATTTTTATCATTGATAGACCCTCATAATAACAGATCATTGGGTCCTTCAGTCAAGGCTATACCTTTGCTTGCAGTGAGAACCTCTGAAATATCCTCCAAAAGTCTCATTTCAATTCTCTTCAGAAGACCCTCATCTAACTCTGTGCCATAGAACAAATTTCCCTGCAGAAGAGGGGCCAAGAGTTCTACTCCAAATACTTTCTAATATTGAAAAAGACCAAAGGTCTCCATCCAATTCTGGACCTCTGTGCTCTCAACAAATACTTGAAGGAAAAGCTTTGCATGGTCTCTCTGGGGAAAAAATATTAGAGAAAAATGATTGGCTCTGCTCTCTAGATCTCAAGGAAACATATACCCATATTTCTATCCTACCTGCCCACAGTGGCTGGAACACGCCACTTCTAGTACAAGATATTTCCATTTGGACTGGCTTCAGCACTGAGAGTGGTGGCAAAATGCTTAGTGGTAGTAGCTGTAATCCTCTTCTCATGCAGCTTTCATGTGTTCCTTTACCTAGATGGCTGGTTAATCAAGGCCTCATCACCTCAACAAGCTCACCAGGCTATCAATTTCATGATTTATCTCTTGGAACTTCTGGATTTTGCATCCAACTACCAGAAATCTCATCTTCAACCCACTCAAACTTGAGAGTTCATTGGAGCTCTCCTAGACACAACTCAAGTTCAAGCCTTTCTACCACAACTGAGGCTTGACACACTAATTCTTATCTGACAGAGCATCACAGCATGCCAGATGATGCTTTTCCTAGGCCACATGGCATCTACACTTCACGTGACTCCATTTGCTCATCTACATCTCAGGGAACTTCATTGAACCCTCTTGACCCAAGAGTCTCAAGTCACTGGAACACTAACCCAACAGTTGCAAGTGACCCCAGACATTTATCAGTCCCTTCAGTGGTGGTTCTTTGAATGTAACTAAAGTTTCTTCCAAAGGTTGTCTCAGAATTTCATCTAAACCAGTCTATAGTTCTCCTTGTTTCCTTTCCAAGACAACATTCATACCTCTGGGAAACAGAAGTCCACACATTGGACTGTAAACGTGCTCTTGCTTATTACTTGGATCGGACCAAACCTCACAGATCTTCCACTTTGCTGATCCTGTCATTCAATCCTAACAGACTTGGAGCTCCTGCCACCAGAAGAACTATCTCCACAGGGCTAGTGGACTGTATCTCTTTTGCTGGGCTGGGCTGACACTTGAAGGCTGTGTCACTGCACATAAAGTTCAAGCAATGTCGACTTCAGTAGCTCATCTATGTTCTACTTCCATTGAAGACATCTGTAAAGCAACTACCTGGACCTCAATTCATACCTTCACATTCCATTATTGTTTGGAGAATCATTCCGGTGGGTAGTTAGTTTGGCCAAGCAGTTCTACAAAATTTATTCTCACTTAAATGCCAACTTCCATCCATCACTTTTGGTTTTGTCAGGCTCATGGTAGTTGTTGACTATCCCATTTGAGGAAGTAAGGGGTTCTTCTTCACTAAGGCTGCAATTATACTACTGAGCAGTAGGGGGCACTAGCCCAAAAGGGGACAAACTACATGTCCCAGAATGCACTGAATTCTGCAACTCAGAACTGAGCCACAAGAAGGGAAATAATACAACCCTGCTGAGTCAGAGGGGTGGGACTCAGGCAGAGGGGAAGTTATATGCCCTTGCCTGGAGTGATTTCAGATAGGTCCAAGAGAGAGAGGTCCCTGAGGAAGAGACTTCCCTGAGCAGAGAAGTCTCAGAGAGAGAGAGAAGATTTCCCTAGCCATGAGTTGGAGCAGAGCTCTGGGAAGAAAGAGAGTAAGAGAGAGACAGTCAGGGTGAGATGGTTGCTGAGTATATTGCTGATTGGGTGGCTAAGGCAAATCACCGTATGTTGAATGAACTGTATGGAATAGTGTACTGGAACATGACAAAGCCTGAATACCATAATAGTTGGACTTTGTAAAGCACATGATTATAAGAGTCTGTGAAAATATTTATGTCCTAATGTTGAATTAAGAGTTTATTTGAACCCTGAGCCTGTGGGATGCAGTAGTAGGAGCCAAAGGCCATGATTGACTCAAAATGGCCCATAACACACCTCCCAACAAGCCCCTTTGCTTTCTGGATGCACAGCAGCTTAGAAGTGCTGCTACACATCCAGAAAGTTGTTTTTGATTATCGGCACATGGACATCCCTGCTATTAGGATGTCCAAGTGCTGACAGGCTGGTTTTTAATCATTTTAAAGTTTTGATTATGAACCCCTTGATGAATAGATGATTGAGACTGAGGTACATTAGATAACTCTGAGCCCACCGGGACAGATAGGGAAAATGCTGGAATTACCTGTATGTAAACTGCTGTGAGTGTAGTTGTATAACTACAAACAGGCAGTATGCAAGTCCCAATCCCCTTTCATAGACATGATCCAATCTGTTGGAACATTTTTGGGATATGTCCAGAAAAACTGCCAAACAAAATCAACTGCCCGAATATTCAAAAATACATTATTCTTCTCTGTCTCAGTTTATCTTTTATGAATAAAAGATTTCAAACTGTTTTGTGGACATAGGAATTTGTTATAATTGTATTTAAGCTGATATAGTTGGTAATAGATCTTCCAATAGGATGTATTAATTATCTAAATATTTAGGGCTCCTTTTACAAAGCCATGGTAGCAGCTGCTGTTGTAGTAATTGCTTCGATGCCCATAGGGATTTAATGGGTGTCAGAGTGTTTGCTGCACGGCAGCCGTTACTGTAGCTTTGTAATAGGGGAGTTAATTTGCTATTCCATTTCTTTTAATAATTCCTTTCTTTCGCTGGGTTTTACTAAACAGCACTAGAGATTTTTAGCATAGGCCGGCGAAGTAAATGCTCCAACACTCATAGGAATTCTAAGAGCAACAGAGCATTTACCTCACTGGCACACACTAAAAACCTCTAGCACCATTTAGTAAAAGGAGCCCTTTCTTTTTGTGACTAGCAACAGAGATTAATTCTCATCTGAGTGAATTTTTAAATGTTTCCAAAATAGTAACTGGAATTTTACCATCAGTTTGGTTACTATGGAAGAATTCAATAATTAAATTACAAATCTGTAAAATAATGGATTATGTGGGATGGATTTTTCGTGCCATTTTAAAGATAGAATAATAGCTGAATAATCAGAGATTATTATGGGATGTATTTTAGTAGAGATGAATGAATCTAATAATGAGCCCGAAATAAGAAAATAGTCATTTCTGGAAAAACTTTTAGAGGTGGGAAAAAGTAGGAAAATTCCCTATTATTAAGGTTGGTTGCTTGTAGTAAGATAATTGAAGCATTAACATTTTTAAGACAATTATTCTTTTTTTTTCCACTTAATCAGGTGGCAGAGGCCATGCTTAAGAACATAAGAATTGCCGCTGCTGGGTCAGACCAATGGTACATCGTGTCCAGCAGTTTGCTCACGTGGCGGCCCCCGGATCAAAGACCAGTGCTCTAAAATGAATCCAGCCTCATCGGTGTACGTCCCAGTTTAGCAGGAACTTGTCCAGCTTAGTCTTGAAACCCTGGAGGGTGTTTTCCCCTACAACAGACTCCAGAAGAGCGTTCCAGCTCTCCACCACTCTCTGGGTGAAGAAGAACTTCCTTATGTTTGTACGGAATCTATCCCCTTTCAACTTTAGAGAGTGCCCTATCATTCTCCCTACCTTGGAGAGTGTGAACAGTCTGTTTTTATCTACTAAGTCTATTCCCTTCAGTATTTTGATTGTTTCAATCATGTCTCCTCTCAGTCTCCTCTTTTTAAGGGAGAAGAGGCCCAGTTTCTCTACTCTCTCACTGTACAGCAACTCCTCCAGCCCCTTAACCATTTTAGTTGCTCTTCTCTGGACCCTTTCAAGTAGTACCGTGTCTTTCTTCATGTATGGCGACCAGTGCTGGATGCAGTACTCCAGGTGAGGACACACCATGGCCCGGTACAATAGCATGAACCTTCTCTGATCTGTTCATGATCTTCTTCTTTATCATTCCTAGCATTCTGTTTGCTCTTTTTGCCGCCGCAGCACATTGTGCAGATGGCTTCATCAACTTGTCGATCAGAACTCCCAAGTCTCTTTCCTAGAAGGTCTCTCCAAGTACCACCCCGGACATCCTGTATTCATGCATGAATAACATGTTTCCACAGTGTCCAATCCAGATCAAAAGTACCTGGCAGAAACCCCAATACATTCCCCCCTCCATATTCATGGGGGTTAAGTTCACAGCCCCCTTGCAAATAAGAAAAAATTGGGTATAAATTTTTAGGGCCGACTCTGAACCGCCCCTGCCTCCCTCCCACGGGACTGTGGGAACTCATGGCAGCCATTTTTGATCGCAATTCTGCATGGGGCAGGAGCATAGGAAAATTGTTCCTGTCCCGCTTCACTGCTAGACCACCAGGATTGAAAAGTAAGATGTGGAGATGCCTGGAAGGAGACACTCGAGAATAACTAAAATCACGAGGGCCGAACCCACAAATAAGGAGGGGGGAATGTACTAGCAACATTCCAAGCTACCAATCCCAGGGCAAGCAATGACTTCCCCCATGTCAGTCTCAATAGCAGACTACTGTATAGATTTTTCCTAGGAACTTGTCCAAACCTTTTTTTTAACATACCTATGTTAACTGCTGTTACCATATCCCCTGGAAATGAGATCCAGGGCTTAACTATTCTTGAGTGAAAAAAATATTTCCTCCTATTGGCTTTAAAAGTATTTTATTGTAACTTCATCAAGTGTCCCCTAGTCTTTGTAATTTTTTATACAATTTGATTCACTGTTACCAGTTCTACATAACTCAGGATTTTGTAGACCTCAGTGATATCTTCCCTCAGCTGTCTCTTTTCCAAGCTGAAGAGCTCTAACCTCATATGAGAGGAGTTCTATCCCCCTTATCTTGGTTGCTCTTCTTTGAAGCTTTTCTAATTCTGCAATATCTTTTTTCCAGATATGGTGACCAGAATTTCTTAGCTCCGTGGAAAACTAAGAACTGATGGTACCATGAGCCATTGACGGGTGGGAAGACAAGTGCATGTGTGATACAGGCAGTCTTGAGACTTTAAAAAGTTTAAAGAGACAGTACACTTTTGCACTGTCCGTACCGGGTTCTGTTGTTGACATCACCCACCTGTGAGAATATACTGCCTGCTTGTCCTAGGATAATTTGCACAATTTGAAGTTATCTAATAAAGACTTCATCAAGCATCTAGAAAAGACTACACTGCAGTAGTTAATTCTTGACAGAATCAAAGTTTGTACCAAGAGCCTGAATGCTGATTGATCAAATTGTCTTCTAATGGTTCTGAGTTTTTTGAGTAGAAAGATTTTTTGACTACCAAGTTTAAATGATTTATCATAGTGAGGGTATTATTTACCTCAGTCCCAAGAATGCTTGATGAAATATTAAAATTGGTCTTAGCAACAGTGAAAGTGGATTATAAGAGGAATCTAACAATAAAAATGTGGTTTTACTTTATTCAATTTGAGTCAGTGCAATGAAATCCAGCTTTCTATTAAATTTAGGCAGTTCTGAATGCCCTTTAAGGTAGTGGACCAATTCTTGGAAACAGGATATATATTATGATGTCATCAGCATAATTAAAAACAATTTTGCATTATTTATTCCAAAGGTACTCCCAATGATTGCATTAGAAGATTAAACATTGTAGGTGATAAGGCTGAACACTGAGGAACTCCACAAGAGGCTCATCAAGGTTCTGACAGAGCTCCCTTATCTTATTAATAATAATTTTATTCTTATATATCACCAAAGCCATTATAGTTCGAGGCGGTTTACAACAAGATGTGCTGTATAATCAGCAAAGTGGTCACATTATAAAGTCATCGAATACAAGCCATGATAGTTCGAGGTGGTTTACAAGAGGTGCTTGTCTAACAGCAAAGTAGTCACCATACAAAGTCATCGAATACATGCTTACATAATGGAAGAAGAGAAAGACTGTGCAATTCTTAGGTTACAAATTTTTGTCTCTGCAGGTCACCATACAAAGTCATCGAATACAAGCTTACAGAATGGAAGAAGAGAAAAACTATAAACTTCTTAGGTTACGAATCGATTAAACAAATTCGTTTTTACTGATTTTCTGAAACTGAAGTAGGATGAGGAAAGTGGGATGATGCTACCCAGCCAGTCGTTCCATTTAACTGCTTGGAAGGTGAGAGTTATGTCCAGGAATCTTTTGTAGTGGCAGGCCTTTAATGTCGGATAGATGAACAGATGAATTTTACGTGTGGGCCTGGTAGAACTGTCCAAATTAAATTGAGAAACCAAGTACATGGGGGCCAGACCAAATATAGATTTAAAACAAAGACAAAAGAATTTAAACAAGACTCATGCTTCCAGGGGTAACCAGTGAAGTTTTTGATAATAGGGGCTTAGGTGTTCCCATTTCTTCAACCCAAAAATCAGTCGAACTGCCGAATTTTGGATAACTCAGAGTCTTTGAAGGTTTTTTTTGAAGGATCCCAAGTAAATTATGTTGCAGTAATCGAGCATGCTTAAGATGGAAGATTGGACGAATAATCGGAATGATGCTGCATCAAAGTATTTTCTGATGGTTCTGAGTTTCCATAGAGTTGAGAAGCATTTTCTGACCAATAGATCTGTGTGAACATTTAGAGTAAGGTGACGATCCAGAGTCACTCCCAGAATTTTAATGGAATAGTCACTAGACCCCCTTCCACATCCCCTTCCAGCTATCGCTCCCATCTCTCTCCTCCCCTTCATATCCAAGCTACTTTAACATGCTGTTCACCACCATTGCCTGGACTTCCTTTCATCTCAAGCTATTCTTGACCCACTTCAATCGGGCTTTCACTCACTTCATTCCACAGAAACCACCCTTGCTAAAGTCTCTTAATGACATGTTCTTGAGCAGATCCAATGGCCTGTAATCTGTCCTCATCCTTCTCGATCTGCTGCCATCGATACTTCTGATCACCACCTACTCCTTGATATGCTGTCCTCGCTGGGAGTCCAGGATTCTTTTCTCTCCTGGTTTTCTTCTTATCTCTTCCATCGCATTTTCAGTGTTTGCTTAGGTGGATCCTCCTCCACTGCTCTTCTACTCTCAATTGGTGTACCACAAGGCTCTGTCTTGGGCTCTCTCCTTTCTCCATAAATACATACTCTCTCAGTGTATTGATGTCCTCCCATGGCTTTCAAAATCATCTCTATGCTGATGACTTCCAAATCTACCTCTCCTTACCAGACATTTCTACAGAAATCCAGGCCAAAATCTCAGCCTGCCTGCCTGACTTTGCCATCTGGATGCCTCACCACCACCTACAACTGAACATGGCTAAGACCGAACTCATCTTTCCGCCTAAACCCACCTCCCTATTCCCCCATTCTTTGTTTCTGTAGACAACACTCTCCTCCTCCCTGTCCGGTTAGCTTGCTACCTCAATGTCATCTTTGACTCATCTCTCTCCTTCTCTGCTCAGATCCAACAAACCACTAAAGCTTATCACTTCTTCCTTTATATTACCAAAATCTGACCCCCCTCCTTTCCAACCAAAACCCTTATCCACACAATCAAAATACTTATCCACACTCTTATCACCTCTTACTAGGACTACTGCAATTTGCTTCTCTCAGGTTTTCTGCTCTACCATCTCTCCCCCCCCCCCTTTCAATCTGTTCAAAATTCTGCTGCACAACTTATATTACTCCTCTCCTCAAGCCATTTCAGTGGCTCCTCTTCCATTTCCACATACAGTTCAAACTTCTCTTACTGACTTACAAGTGCATCTACTCTGCATCTCCCCAATATCTCTCCTCACTCATCTCCCCCTATGAACTCCGTACATCGGGTAAGTTCCTCTTATCTATACCCTTCCCTTCCATTGCCAACTCCAGACTCCTTCCCTTCTATCTTGCTTCGCTGTTTGCCCAAAACAGACTGCCTGAGTCAATACGTCAAGCTCTGCCTCTAGCAGTATTCAAATCCAAGCTAAAAACTATTTTTTAAGGTTGCTTTCAAACACTTAACTCCCATTCACTATAAGAAACCTACGTCCACCCTATCATTCTCTCTACAAGAAACTCTCCAACCCTGTCCTGTATGTCCTGTTTGTCCAAATTAGATTATAAGCTCTACTGAGCAGGGATCATCTATTGCATGTAAAATGTACAGTATTACATATGTACAGTGTATTAGCACTATAGAAATGATTAGTAGTAGTATGAAGTTAAAGGTAAGAAACCATGAAACCTTTCAATATTACTTTTACGGTGGACCTTGAGGTTAACAGTACAGATATTGATACCACTGTTCTCTATCCCTCATTGTTTCGTGTTACTGCTGCTCACTGGATGAGTCTAACTCCCACGCAGGAGGGTGCCATGACCCTCCTAGACCCACCTGTAGCTATTCCTCTGCTGATTATACCAGAGCTATAGCAATACCTGTACAATATTATATTACTTTCAGAAAGCTGCTAATGTTCCCTGTTGAAATATTATTGTCCTCTATCACTAATCTATAAGTATACCTTACATCTCTTATATGCCATAGCTGGCAAAGTATCATTTGAATTCAAGTCATATACACCAATAGAATTCTCTGTTAAATCTTCCTGAAAATTTGCAAACCAACCCTATAGCCATGTGCCATTTTGGGAGTTAATGAGTCCTTAAGGCATTGTAGATACTGCCCAAGGCACAATTCTCTTTTTGGAATATACAAAGTACAAGTATATATTGTAATAGCATGAGAGAAATGCCTAGGATCATTAACTTTATTAATGATAATAGTGGTACTGTACTGCACAAACCAACTTCACAAACATGAAATTAAACAAGTCAAGTGGTTATGCTGTCAAAAGTGTGATATGATTGAAAGATCCAGACATTGCTAAAAGTAGCCTACTGTTTGACAAAATTAAAATAATACAATGCAAATTGTATATGGAAATAACATCAAAAAATATATTTTGACCCTACTTCTTTCAGATTACTAGTTCAAGCATTAATTTTATCTATTCTTGACTATTGCAATATAATCTATTTGGGAGCTTATAAAACTGTCTTAGGAAGATTAAGACTAATCCAAAATACAGCAGTCCGTTTAATTTTCAGATAAAAAAAACAGGAACATGTCAGCCCTTACTACCGTCAGCTGCACTGGTTGCCAATGGAAGCAAGAGTACTTTTCCAATTTGCTTGTATTTGCTATAAGATGTTATTTGGATTAGCTCCGCTATATCTCATCTCTCATTTTGAATGGTACTGTTCAGCTAGGCCTACTAGGCGTACTGGTTTATTTACTTTTCCTAATCCCAAAAATTGATGTTATAAAAAATATTTTGATCGATCTTTGGCTTAACAAGCAGGTAAAGTTCAAATATGGTTAGACGACCTGATTCAACAATCTGCACCTTATTGCACCTTTAGAAAATTAAGATCTGTGTGCATTGTATCATCACTGGAATGTCCAGTCCTCTTATTCTGTGAACCGCCTAGAACTTTTTGGGTGTTGGCAGTATAGAAAAATAAAGTTATTATTATTATTATACTGAAAAATCTGTATAATATAACAAGGTCAGTAGTGTGGTTTAATATCTGGAACAGAGAACTATAGAATCTCAAGGCTCATTTCATATTTCTTCTATCTCTTAGGGCTCCTTTTACTAAGGTGTGCTAGTGGTTTTAGTGTGAGCTACTTGCTAACACGTCCATAGAGCTTGCATTAGTATTTTTCATGTAGTGCGGGGTTAGCGTGTGCTAATCTTTAGCGTGTGCTAATAACATTAGCGCACCTTATTAAAAGGAGCCCTTAATGCTCAACACTACAATCAATCTACCTCACTGTCCCTAAACTTAAACTTTATGAACTTAACTAGTGTTTAAGCCCGTTAACATTAACGGGTGCTAGTAAAGCCTCCTTCCCTCACATGTCCCCTATTTTCAGCCCCAGCTCCAAACCCATTTTTACCCCCCCCCCAGCCCCCTTCTCCCATCTGTTCCCTTTCAGCCCGAGCCCCCTTTTCTCACCAGCAGCATTTCCCTCCCCACTCCACTTCCCTGTCCAGCAGCACCTCTTCCCTGCTCCCCCTGTCCCTCTTCCCTGCTCCCACAGTCCAGTAGCACCTCTTCCCTCCTCCCCCTGTCCCTCCTCCCTGCTCCTACGATCCAGTAGCACCTCTTCCCTGCTCCCCGGCCCAGTAGCACCTCTTCCCTGCTCCCCCTGTCCCTCTTCCTTGCTCCCCGGCCCAGAAGCACCTCTTCCCTGCTCCCCTTGTCCCTCTTCCCTGCTCCCACGGTCCAGTAGCACCTCTTCCCTGCTCCCCCGGCCCAGTAGCACGTCTTCCCTGCTCCCCCTGTCCCTCTTCCTTGCTCCCCCCGGTTCAACAGCACCTCTTCCTGGCGGGCTGCATGTCGGGAGCGCTGGCTGCTCGGAGCTGCAGGTGTTGTCCTGAGAGCCTGCCTTGCGGGCGGGCGTCCGTGGCATTTTCTTGAGTTGGCACGCGGTGGTTGCACGGGTGGAGCTGTGCACCGGGCCTTTTCGGCAGAGTCGGCACATGTTCTCGGGCTGCCTTTGGGGCTCCATGTCCGTGCTGCTTGTCTTGGAGGGTTGTGTCGGGGCGGGGCTCCTGTGCGCAATTCCCTTGTGGTTGGCGCTGTGTTGGGGCTTCTGCTGGGCAGTGACCTGTTGGCTCGGCGTCGTGTGCGTGTGAGGAGTGACAGGGCAGCGGGCAGGGAGAGAGCTTGCCTGTGCTTCCTCCAGCGGATGGTGAGCGAGGATGGGAGGAGTGGAGTGGCCAGAGTGTTCCCTGCCACAGCGTTCTAAAATAGAATCCGGCCACGGATCAGAAAACATGGCGGCAGGGAACATTATATAGGATGCATGTCTTTCTTTCTCTCTTCCTGGCCCTTTTCTTTCTGTCTCTCTCCTTGCCCATTGTCTGTCTTTTTTTTTTTTTTTTTTTTTTCTCTTTCTTTTCTTGGCTTCTGGCTGTCTGTCTTTATTTCTGTCTATCTCTCTCCCTTTCTGTCTGTCTCTCTGTCCCCCTGTCTGTATATCATTCTTTCTCTCTTTCTCCATGGCCGCTGGCCGTCTGTATGTCTTTTTTTCTTTCTCTCTCTCTCCTTGGCCGCTGTCTGTCTCTGTATTTTTTTTCTTTCTCTCTCTCTCCTTGGCTGCTGGCTGTCTGTTTTTTCTGTCTGTCTGTCTTTCTGGCATCCTGTCTGTCTGTCATTCTTTATTTCTATCTGTCTCTCTGACCCCTTGTCTGTTTGTCTTTCCTTCTGTCTGTCTTTCTCCCTTTCTGTCTGTCTCTCTGGCCCTCTGTCTGTCTGTCATTCTTTCTTTCTCTCTGTCTCCTTGGCCGCTGTCTATCTGTCTGATTTTTTTCTTTCTCTCTCTGTCCTTGGCTGCTGGCTGGCTGTCTTTCTGGCCCACTGTCTGTCTGTCATTCTTTCTTTATTTCTCTCTCTCTTTCCTTGGCTGCTGTGTGGATGGCTGTCTTTCTTTCTATCTGTCTTTCTGCCTGGCCCCCTGTTTATCTTTCTGGCTGTCTCTCTGCCTGGCCCCCTGTCTGTCTCCCTGGCCCCCAGTTTTTGTTTGTCTGTCTCTCTGTCTGGCTCCCTGTTTTTCTGTCTCTCTGTCTTTCTGCCTGACCCCTGCCTTTCTTTCTGTCTCTCTCTCTTTCCTTGGCCATTGTATGGATGGCTGTCTTTCTTTCTGTCTGTCTTTATGTCTGGCCCCCTATTTATCTTTCTGGCTGTCTCTCTCCCTGGCCCCCATTTTTTGTTTGTCTCTCTGTCTTTCTGCCTGGCTCCCTGTTTTTCTTTCTCTCTGTCTCTCTGCCTGGCCCCCTGTTTTCTGTCTCTCTGTCTTTCTGCCTGACCCCTGTCTTTCTTTCTGTCTCTCTCTCTCTCTGCCTGGCCCCCTGCCTGTATTTCTCTGTCTCTTCTGGCCCCCTTCTCTCTGTCGGCCTCCCAGCACGTCCCTCCCTCCAAAGTAGCCCCCTTTCCCTCTCCCCCTCCATTTCCCTGAGCCGTATTTTTTATTTTTTTTTAACTTTGTAACAGCGGCTGCACACCCCGGAACCGACACTCTCCACTAACAAGAGAGAAAATGCAGGCGCTGCCACTTGAAACCGCCACCGCCACTCTCCTGCTGGTCCACAAACCGCCAAATGCTCCTGAAGACGACCGCGCTGACAAAACTCCACAGTTGCGTGCCTTGAGCCACCGCGCGCACCTCCAGCCCCTGCAAGCGCCGTGAGGTGTCAATTAGAATACTGCCACAGAAGCACACCTCACGGCGCCAGGACTCATGATTTTTCAAGAGCGCATGCACGCTCTAGCGTTTTATTATTATTGATTTCATACTGTAAATTGATGAATACATCAATGAAGCTTAACAAATACTAGGGATTATGGCAGCCATTTTGGAACACATTGTTTCAAATTATTTCTTCTTTTTTTAAAAAAGAAATCTTTATTAATTTTTCAGTCTAAAAACAGTACACAAAGGAATACATACAAGTAATTTGAAAAATAGCACTTAGATTCATCCATAAATACATGAGAAACCATTTTCATCCCCTTCCTCCCACCCTGATTCCAATGTATCCAAATAAACCATACAACAAAACATACTTACATGTAATTAATAAGGAAATCCTAATTTATTATCCCTCTCCCTCCCACCCCTCCCCCGGATGTGCAAATCAAACCAGAATAGGGAAATAAACCATTTAATTTGAATTGATAAAATTGGTCAATGGACCCCACGTCAATGTAAACAACTTATTATAACCTGTTTGTTCAGAATTCATTTTTTCGTACTTATAACACAAGCATAATGAATTCCACCAAAAGGTTAAATTTAATCTATCAAAATTCTTCCAATTTGTAGTCACCATTTGCATGGCTACCCCGGTCATTATACCGAGTAGTCTGCTCTTATGTATATCTATTGGAGGAGTAGGAGATACCAACGTCCCACAGATTACCACTTTGTACAACAGTGGAACCGCACTCTCCAAAATCAAATTAATTTGTCCCCATATAGACTTTCAAAAATTGAGCATCAAAGGACAATAGAACAACAGATGATCCAGTTACCCCTATGTCAAGATGACAGTGCCAGCATCTATTAGATTTTGAACTATCTAGCTTTTGTAATCTAACAGGGGTCCAAAAACTTCTATGCAACAAAAACCATGTTTGTCTCATAGTTGCTGACACTGTACATCTCATCCTCCAAGTCCAAATTCATGGCCATTGAGACACAGAAATCTGCTGCTTTATCTCAATGCTCCAAATGTCTTTAAGACTAGTTTTTGGTTTCTTATTTAAAAATTCTGATATTAATTTATACCACTTGGCTGCCTGATAACAAATCTGTGTGGAAGCATAGGCCCGGCAAGCTATACTGATCTTTTAAATTTCGCCAATCAGGGAGCCCTTTCTGAATGGCCTGCTTCAACTGCAACCACTTATACGCTTGAGACTTTGTAATGCCAAATGATTGCTGCAGTCGTGAAAAATCAAGCATTTTCCCATTTGATAACACATCATCTAATGTGCATCACAATTGGTTTTTGCAAAGATACTAAAGCAATTCTAGCAGTTTTACCCAAACAAATTTAGTGAGAATTCCATTTAATTTCTTAAAAAAGAACCCCTGAAAATAAACTAGCCGCATACTCATTTGGTAGCAAACTACAAGCAAAATCATCATCTTGACAGTTTGGACTCTCCCCCACCAAGAGAGATGTAATGGATTCCAATACTCACACATTTCTTTGACTTTCAACAATAAAGATTTTTAATTTAATGTCATTGTGTCTTCCAAAATTTTTTGAATCATGATACCTAAATATTTTATACCCTCTTCCTTCCAGAGGAATGGGAATGAATCCAATAGTCAAATTATTTCTGTTGACAAAAATAAAATGTGGGCATTGCTTCTGCTCCCACTAGATACCAGGCTTTCTAGTAAGGCCAGGCATGGGAATCAGGTGTAAGTAGAGGATTAGGGTTGGATTTCAAAGGGGGGTGTCAGATGTCAGGGAAATCCCTTATGGAACAACCCTAGATTCAAGATTCAAAATAATCTTGTCTCCTGGAAAATATGGCAAGATCATAACATCTGGAATGTGAGTCAGCTTTTGATGGTCAACAATGGTTCACCTTTGCTGCTATCTGCAAGACACATAACTTACCTCCTTCACAATTTTTCAAATGGCTCCAGCTTACTCATGCCATCAAAAAGGATTTTCTTCCATCTTATTTGAGCCTTGGATACCCTTCCTTTCTCTCACACTGTGATAAAATCACTTTCAAATACAAGGAAGCCTCTCACTGGTATAAATTTACCCAATTCTGTAAATTTCAACCTTCTATTCACACACCCACCAACCAAAAATGTCAAACGAAGAAACTATATGACAATCTAATAGCCACCAAAGCAGCAAAACTAGACAGACAAATCACCAATCTGCTATTTTCGACCACAGACTACAAAACCTTCAAGAAAGAAACTAAAACCCTACTCTTCAAAAAATACATAAAACCTATATAACAAGACTAGTTCCTTCCCAAACTCCACCACCTCACTCTCTAACCCCTTTCAAATCTAAAAAGTTTTTAACTACCCAACATGTATCACCTCATGTTCCCGACAATTTCTTAGGTAATTCATATGTAATCCCTATGACAATTCTCATGTAAAGCTACAATTCTTGTAACCTCCTGGTAAATCTTATGTAATCCGCCTTGAACCGCAAGGTAATGGCGGAATAGAAATCATTAATGTAATGTAATGATCAGAATCTAAGAGAGGCCTGGCATAAAGATCCGCATTTGACCCTGGATGAGGAAGGCTGGAATTCATTGTGGTTTTCTAAGTTGCAAACTGCTTATTTTGTTCACCACAGAGCCTTTTGGACCCCCCACTGCCTTGCTAAAATTGGTTCCTCGCTTCCCAATAGATGCTGGTCTCGCAACACTGAGAACGGAACCCTCCAACACTTGCTATTCGACTGTTACATGCTGAGGAAATTTTGGAACCAAATTTGGGTAATGATTGAGGCATCCTTGTCTATTGAATATCCTTTATCTTATGCCATAATCATCTTTGGCGATGCTGCAATAACATGTTCCCTCTCTGTTCCTGAAACTCTACTGCTGAGAGGGTTAATAATCTCGACACTGAAAGTAATACTCTCAAAATGAAAGGACTTGTCATCTGCCACATATTCTGCATGGTGGGCCAGTGTCTCTACCATACTGAAATATGAACGCATCCATGCGGAAAAATTCAGCTCATTGCGGAAATTTCATGAGGTTTGGGATCCTATTTTGGACCATTGTTACACACGCTCTATTTAATTTTTTGTCTCATTGCTGATGTGAGTATTCTCTCTCCCTCCCTAATGCAATTGTGCTTTGTTCATACCCTCTGACATTGAGTTTTCTGCTGACTTACATATTTCTATTATCAGAGAGCTATGCTAATTACGCCTTCCTGTGCTGTACCTCTTCTTTCTTGTTTTACTATTTTATGATATACATTATCTTATTTCTATGTATTACCTGCTTACTGATGATGATTATTAGAGTTGTATCTGACATAGGTCAACTGTTTAGAATACCTGCTATTGCTGTTCAAACAGCTGGAGCCTTCAACTTTAAAAGTTGGTGAGGGAGGATTACTGAGTCTGCATTCACTGGCTTTTTACAGCTTTCAAAAACAAAGAAATTAAGTTCAAAACTTTGCAAACCCAAACGCTCTATCTTCATCACACTGATATGCCCATCCCCCACTGAGTGTAACAAACCCTTTATCAACAGTTTTAGCTTTTCACAGTCCAAAATCCATTAACTTCAGTGAGGGAAAAAAAGAAAAACTTTTCACCAAAACAGTCCATACTTTTTGGCACCAAGAAAAAAAAAATCATTCCTTTTAAGACTTTCAGTAAGAATCCTTGTCACAGTCAAACAATAAGTTGTTCCACTTTAACTTGCTTCCATTTCTTTTCATCCTTCTCCTGTAACAAACTAGTCAGCCAGCTCCTTGGGCTCCTCCAGGTTTAAAGCTTCCTCTCCAGAAACTGAGGAACTTCCTCAGCTTCCAGCATTTCCTGGTCATTACCTTGTCAGTCTGGACATTACCTTGTCAGTCTGGACAGTCCAGGAAGTAAGCTCCCTCTGGATTCCCTGCTTTCTTCCCCTAAGGAATTAACGTTCCCTGCTTTTCAGTGTGTGTGCCCCGCTCAAACCTGTGTGAACCTGACCCAGGACTTAGTTCTCTTGGGTCCCCCCTGTGGTCATCCTGCATAGTGTCAATTTTCTTAATCCCAATGCATGGCTTCTGTTTTCTGGCAATAGGTTTGCAAACAATTGCTTTCGAACTGTGCATGGTTTCCAACTCGCTATCATACAGGGCATCCTGACAGGGTTAATTCTCAGAAGGGTCTTTCTCAGAATACGCATCCACATCAGTATGTGAATATAATCTGGGCTTCTGGAAAGATTTCCTAACCCCAGCACTGCTCTTCTTCTAATTCATAAAAGGGACCAAAGCAAGCACAGAACCTGATTGGTCACAAGCTCTGCAAGTTTATTTTTCAATTCTATCAGTACTCTGGGATGTAAGGCATCCAGTCCAGGTGATTTGCTACTCTTCAATTTGTCAAATTCCCCCATTACATCTTTCAGGTTTACATAAAGTTGCTTCAGTTGCTCTGACTCATCAGCACTGAATATCATTTCTGGTACTAGTATCACCCCTAACCCCTCCCCCCCCATCTTCCTCAGTGAAGATCAAAGCAAATAACTCATTTAATTTCTTTGCTATATCCTTGTCTTCCCGGTCCAACTGATTCTTTTACTATTTTCTTGCTTCTAATAAACCTAAAAATGTGTTTTTGTCTCCAAGGAAATCTTCTTTTCAAAATCTCTCTTTGCCTTCTGTATTCAGGTTTCAGGTTTATTTAAAAATTTGATATACCACCTTATTCAAATTCAAAGCGGTTTTACATAATATAAAAACAAAGTATAAAAAGAACATACATTAAAAACAAATTACAAATAATGCTACAAACAATCAAACGCACTGACAAACATTAACTTACTGATACAGGATGGAGAAGGGTAGAAATACAATTTATATAAAGAGAAAGAGTGGGGAAAGGACCAAAACAAAAGAAAGGGGAACAAAATATAAATAGTCTAGAATAATGTAAGATAAGCTTAAATGATTAAAAAATGGCAAGGAACAGATTTCCATTACCGTCCTTAGAAGGACTATTATACACCAAATGCGTCTTTAAAAAGAAAGGCCTTCAAGTTACTTTTAAATTTATCAAGGGATGTAATTCAGATGCTAGTATGCATAATAATGTATCTTAAAGAGGTGATGGATAGCAAGTTTTGATTAGATGAACTTAATGTACGATGGGGGGTATGGGGGATAAGTAGCCTGTTAATAAAATCAAGTTGACCGGAAGTTTTGGTCTTGTAAGTCAATAACATTATTTTATAGGAATTTCATGATCTATAGGAAGCCAGTGAGCATTGAACAAAAGAGGTGTGACATGATCGTATTTACGTGCTTTTGAAATCATTTTAATGGCAGTATTTTGAATAATTTGAAGACTTTTTATTTCTTTCTTAGTGCCTTACATTTGACTTGCCATTCCATGTGCTATTTCCTATTACCTTCAGTCAGATCCTTTTCTGAAGGATTTTCTTTTTTTTATCATTTATTCTTTATTGAATTTCAAATTTTTTATGATAAACAACAATCATATCGTAATCAACAGTATCCATGGAAATACAAGTAATTATTGGAAACAATAAAGGAAAATTAAATATTTTTCTTTCAATTGTTTGTCAGTCCACAATATTGGAGAAGGAATTTCAAAATCGGAGCATAATTCAAAGAAAAATTAATTCATAGGTAATATAAATGGAAGATCTTAAGTGGACCTCATGTATTAACTATGAGCGCTTATCCTTGTTCCTCTATAGGGGTACTAGCTGTCCTAACCTCTTTATCCATAATAAATCTAGATAGCTGTGAAGAATCAAAGAAAATATATCTAACTCCTTTAAAATTAATCAAACATTTGCATGGAAATCGTAGTACAAATGTTGCGCCCAATTTTAAAACCTGGGGTCTCAATAACAAAAACTGTTTCCTCTTTTTTTGAGTTAATCTAGACACATCCAGGTACATCCTAATTTTATGATTCAGAAACATTACATCTTTATACTTAAAAAACATCTTCAAAAGCCATTCTCTATCTGAATCTAAAGCTAACTGAATAAGTGGAGGGGCATAAACGAAAGGGACGTCTAAGTCCGTTACGTCCATATCACAAGTCGTCCAAAGTTAAAAAGAGCCTAAGACACATTTTTGAAAGATACATCCAACTTTTTTCTTACTTTTGAAAATCGTCTAATTATACGTTCTGCTGATCTGATCGTCCAAGCAACTAAATCGTCCATCTTTATACCACATTTCTGTCCAGCTTTCCGTCCAAGTCCAAAACGCTTAGAACAAGCCCTGTTGGACGTGGGGAGGGGTCTGCAAAGTGATGGACTACACACCCAGACATGCCACCTAAATAGTGGGGTACCTTACAGGGCACTGCTGTGAACTTCACAAAAAGGGTGCCATGGCTTCTCCTCACTACAGCTCCCTTAGTGAGCCCCCCAAACCACATCCAGAATCCCCTAGACCCACTTATCTACCACCCCAATAGCCCTTATGGCTGCAGGAGCCACTTATATGCCAGTAAAAAAGGGTTTTGGAGGTGTTTAGGGCAGAGCACATGTTTAAGTATCAATGCAGTGATTACAGGGGCTTATGGGCATGTGTCCTCCTCTCTATGGGTCCCTAATCCACCCCCAAGACGACTTAAGCTGCCACTGGGCTGGACGACTAGGCTTTCCTATGCCCGGCTGCCAGGTGATGATGGTCTGGAGGCTGAAATTTAATGTTGTGAATAAAATATTTATGGGGATGGGGGTTGGTGATCACTGGGGTAGTGTGGGGGGGTCTGTATTATGTGTTTTCAGTGCTTTTCTGGTGAGTTTAGGTGGGTTTTTGTGATTTAGACCATGTTTTACATGGTCTAAGTCACAACGTCCAAGTTCTGTCGATCCTGGGCTGTATAACTTTCGGTTATACATGCTGTACGACTAAGTCTAAGCCGGACCACGTCCCGCCCTCGACACGCCTCCCGAAATGCCCCATTTAGCTTTGGACGTTGAGCGGCACTATGAAAGCCTAGGTCGTTTAGAAATACGTCCAAAATCCATTTTTATTTTTGGCGCTTGGACGTTTTTGAGAAATGTTCGTCCAAGTGCCGACTTAGGCCGGTTTTTGGACGTTTTTCTCTTTCAATTATGAGCCCTATAGTGTTGATGCGATTATCTGTTCTGTCTCTGATGTTTCTAACAAGTTTGTCACGTCCAATACATCCATTACAGGTTCTTGCTGGTCTTCTTCCCCATGGAGATATAGTATATTTTTGAAATAGGTGGAAAAGAATTTTGCGGAACTTTCAAAATCTCTAAAAGGTAGCATTTAAACATTTCCAATGCAGGAACCACAGGTGATTTGGGAAAATTAATTACTCTCAAATTCTGTCTCCTTGTTATATTTTCCAAAATTTCTAACTTGAAATTAATGTTCCCATTTACTTTTATAAGAAGTTGATTTTGTGCTCCCATTATTTCCAACTTTTTTTTCCTGATCTAGAGTTTGTTTCTCTAACTTGCCCACTCTTTGTTGTAATATCAGCATCTCCGAAAGTATCCCAGAACAATGAGATGTTAATGTTTGTAATTGAGTTCCCAGGGAAGTTTGTAAACTTGAAATTGTTTCCCAGATAGAATTTAAGTCTACAACTGGGGGCTTTTGTAAGGGAATAAATTTAAATTCCATTTCTTTCAGTTTCACATTACCTGCAGGCAAATTCAACAGCGGTGAGTCCTGCCTTTCCCCTACAGATTCCAAGATCCCTTGTGGCTGCAGTTGTAATCCTGAAGCGGTTGTTATCCTCCGTAGCGCTTGTTCTTCCTCCTCCCCTTCAGAGCTCACTGAAGGTACAGCTGAATTCCCCTCCATCACAGTGTATTACAACACTGAATTGGGGAGTGGCTGCGCCGGCGTTCTGCACTCCTCCGGAGAGAGGCTGGCCACCTCAAAGGAAGTTAGAGAGGTCTCCGATATCTTTCCCCTTCCCGCTGAGGCTTTCTCATCCGGCTCGGATTTAGGCCCGCGCTCGACGAACGCATCCATCGGGCCAGGTAATTGTGATTGTAACCCAGATTCAGAAGGGTAAACCCAGGTTTTAGATTTCCGTTTAACCATCAGGTAAATCAGGAGCGTGCAGTCGAGCTCCTTCAGATCGCCATTTTGAATTGGCTCCTCCCTGAAGGATTTTCTTTTAGCTCTTAAAGTTCACTCGTTAACCATGTTGGCTATTGTTTGGTCTTCTTTCCTCCTTTTTTATTACATGGAATTATTATGGTTTATTAACTTATATTCTACCTTTATCGAAGGTCGATAACAAGATAACATACATAATTTTAAAAAATAAACAAAAACATAGTTTACAAACCATCAAAGTCTAGAGAAGTCCAAAAGCTAAAACTTCAATGGGCTGCTGTCATCAAACAAAACAGATGTCATTTTAACAGTTTCTTAAATACATGTAAGTTCTTCTGATGTCAAATAGTCAAGGGAGCTTAATCCACTCTAAAAGGCCTGCACATGAGAAGGATCTCTTACTTACAGATTGTAAATATAATTGTTGACAGTAAGGCACAACTAGTCCATTTGTGGTAGCAGAACACAATGTCCATAAAGGCACATAAACTTTCAAAAAGTCTGCAAATATTTTGGTGCCTACTGCTATATGCTTAAGTAGTGATTTAAATCTCATTTGGTATTCTATTGGTAGCCAATACAAGGAGATCAAATAGGAGGGGACATGGTCGGCCTTAGACAATCCATACAAATGACATATCACAGAGTTTTGTGTGACCTTTATGCAGATAAGTAACAAGCATTCCCAAAATGTAATATTACAATAATCAATCCCAGATAAAACTAAGAATTGCAACACCTGTTTGAAATCATACCCAGAAAGATATTAACAAAGTTTATATAACATTTTCAATTTAAAGTAGTATTTTTGTATTACCTTACACTGATATGGATGGACTGTCAGCTATTAATCCAATATCATACCCAGGCTCTTCACCTAGGTGGACAGTTGAATTGAGATATCTGGTCTGGGCTTCCAACCTTTAGAAGGGCAGAAAGTTCTTTTCCAAGTAAGTCTTGATGCTGAGAGCTGAATTTTGATACTTTTGGTGGGTAATTTTGAAGAATTTGATGCCAGTTGGGAGTGCAACCCACAGAGACTATTTGTAGAACCTACCAGTCTGAGGTTATAGGGGCCACCTTTCTTTGAAAAAGAAATTTAACCTCCCCCTCATGGTAAGCCATCCAGGATAGATATTGCGACAGGGAAAAGTTGGAAACCAGAGAAATCCCTAGGTTTCAGCAGGGGAATAAGAGAACATGATATTATCATCATATAAGTGGAATAAGAGAACCTGCCCTATAAGTGGAGAGAACACTAAAGTCAGTAGCAATCAGCTAAAGACAAAAGCTGCAGGAAATAAATGTATTTCTGCACCACAGGCTTATTCATCCTTGTCTGAGAATCCACACAGGGTGAGACAGTCCACATCTCCTGCTCTAGTTAGGGAGAAGAGAGGGGGTGGGGTAAGAGTATCCCAGGCAAAGCTACAGCAGAATGCTTTGAGAGGGCAGGCAAACAGCCTGTGCTTTAATCAGTGAGAACTTCTGTTTCAACTGTGGGTTTAATTAAACAGATGGGAAAACAGAAGCAAGGAAGCTCCACTACAGGCTGGAAACAGAAGGATGAGGGCACTGGGCAGAGCCCTCAGCAATAGCTACTCAAAGGAAAAAGGCTGAGAGAGATATCACAGCTCGAGAATCTCTGAGGCTCAAGAAGGCTAAAGATTCTACACAGGGTAGGAACCATATGCTGGGTTCTGTGTTAGGAGTCACTGCCCAGAAAAAGGATCTAGGTGCCATTGTTGAGGTTACACTGAAACCCTCAGCTCAATGTGTGATGGCTGCTAAGAAAGCCGTTAAACTCATCTACTATGCTAAAAAATTTGATCATGTTACCCTGCTTCTACATGATGCACACTGGCTCCCTATCCCCCATCGCATCACATACAAAATCTGTTACTCACTTATAAAATCAAACATCATATCCCCGCTTTTATTGATAAATATTTAATCCCTTATGCCTCCAGTCGTACACTCTGTTCAAATTATCAAGATCTTCTTGTTATTCCCTCCATCCGAGAAATTTTCTACGATACAACCCGTAATTCCATCTTCTCAGTCATGGCGTCCTCTCTATGGAACACTCTTCCTCTGCATATAAAACAAGAGTGCTCTCTCCCTGTATTTAAGACCACACTCAAAACTTTTCTCTTCAACGATGCCTATGATACTTAATCTAAGATCTCATTTGTTTTCCCTGGAATAATTCTCTCTGTAGGTTTTTAAATCCAAACGCCTCCTTAGAGATGAACCATCCCTTCCTGTTTTACCCTCCCCTTTCCTTTATTTATATTTTATCTTGATGTATTTTTTACAACCTCTTGTACTTACCTTCCCTATAATGTTAGTCTTATGTAATCCCCCCCTTCACTAAATTCGGTGATGAGTTGGTTTTTTCTCCTCTTTTTTAACATTTGCTTTTAAATTTATTTTAACTCTAAACCGTCTAGTTATCCTTTTTGATAGATGGTATATTAAGAAATTAATAAACTTGGAAACTTGGAATGTTAGGAATTATCAGGAAAGGAATGGAAAACAAAGATGAAAATGTTATAATACCCTTGTATCACTCTATGGTGTGGCTGCACCTCAAATACTGTGTGCAGTTATGGTCACCATATCTCAAAAAAATATATAATGGAATTAAAAAAGGTACAGAGGAGGATGACAAAAACGATAAAAGGGATGGGACGACATCTTTCCCCATGAGGAAATGCTAAAGCAGCTAGGGCTCTTCAACTTGGAGAAGAGACTGCTCAGGGATGATATGATAGAGGTCTATAAAATAATGAGTGGAGTGGAAAGGGCAGAAATAAATTGCTTTTTCACTCTTTCCAAAAATACTAGGACTAGGAGATATATGATAAAGCTACTAAGTAGTATATTTAAAACAAAACGGAGAAAATATTTCTTCACACAATGTGTAATTAAACTCTGGAATTCGTTAATAACATAAAAATTGCCGCTGCTGGGTCAGACCAGTGGTCCATCCTGCCCTGCAGTCGGCTCATGCTGTGGCCCCTAGGTCAAAGACCAGTGCTCTCAATGAGTCCAGTCTCACCTGTGTACGTCCCAGTTTAGCAGGAACTTGTCCAGCTTACTCTTGAAACCCTGGAGGGTGTTTTCTCCTACAGCAGACTCTGGAAGAGCGTTCCAGCTCTCCACCACTCTCTGGGTGAAGAAGAACTTCCTTACGTTTGTACGGAATCTATCCCCTTTCAACTTTAGAGAGTGCCCTCTCGTTCTTCCTACCTTGGAGAGTGTGAACAGTCTGTCTTTATCTATTAAGTCTGTTCCCTTCAGTATTTTGAACGTTTCGATCATGTCTCCTCTCAATCTACTTTTTTCAAGGGAGAAGAGGCCCAGTTTCTCCAATCTCTCACTGTACAACTCCTCCAGCCTTGATGGGCTATAGCCCTTTTCTGCCATCATTTTCTATGTTTCTATGTTCTCTGGACCCTTTCGAGTAGTACCGTGTCCTTCTTCATGTACAGCGACCAGGGCTGGACGCAGTACTCCAAGTGAGGGCGCACCATGGCCCGGTACAGCGGTATGATAACTTTCTCTGATCTGTTCGTGATCCCCTTCTTTATCATTCCTAGCATTCTGTTCACCCTTTTTGCCGCCGCAGCACATTGTGCAGATGTCTTCATAGACTTGTCGATAAGAACTCCCAAGTCTTTCTCCTAGGAGGTCTCTCCAAGTACCACCCCGGACATCCTATATTCGTGCATGAGATTTTTGTTACTGACATGCATCACTTTGCACTTATCCACGTTGAACCTCATTTGTCATGTCGATGCCCATTTCTCGTTGCCAGAGAATGTGGTGAAATCAGTTAGCGGGATTTAACAAAGGTTTGGATAATTTCCTAAAAATGAAGTCCATAGGCCATTATTGAGATGGTTTGGGGAAATCCACTGCTTATTCCTAGGATATACAGGCCTCCTTCACAGACGGAAGAAGTAGATAGAGATTTAACAGTAGGCATCCAGAATATATCTAAAAAAGGGGAACTCTTGCTAATAGGTGATTTTAACATGTTGGATGTTGATTGGGGTATCCCTATTGCAGAGTCTTCTAGAAGTAGGGAGATCCTGGATTCTCTACAAGGAGAACTGTTCCAGCAGTTGGTAATGGAACCCAAGCGGGTTGGGGTCATACTAGACCTAGTGCTTACAAATGAGGAAAGTGTTTCTGATGTTACAATGGGTGAAACATAGAAACATAGAAAAAGCGGCAGAAAAGGGCTATAGCCCACCAAGTCTGCCCATTCCAAGTATCCTCCCCCCTGAATTTACTCCCTTAAAGTGAGTATCCCATTTTTTCTTAAAATCTGTCACGCTGCTGGCCTTTATCACCTGAGGTGGGAGTCTATTCCAATGATCCACCACTCTTTCGGTAAAGAAGTACTTCCTGGGGTCGCCATGAAACTTCCCTCCCCTGATTTTCAGCGGATGCCCTCTGGTGGTCGAGGGTCCCATGAGCCAGAAGATATCATCTTCTGACTCGATGCATCACGTGATGTACTTATACGTTTCAATCATATCTTCCCGTTCTCTTCTTTCTTCAAGTGAGTACAGCCGCAATTTCTTTAGTCTTTCTTCATATGTGAGATCCTTGAGCCCTATGACCATCCTGGTGGCCGTTCGCTGAACCGACTCGATCCTCAGCACGTCCTTTCGGTAGTGTGGGCTCCAAAACTGAACACAGTACTCTAAGTGAAGCCTCACCATGGCTCTGTACAACGGCATTATAACTTCAGGTCTCCTGCTGACGAAACCTCTGCGGATACACCCCATCATTTGTCTTGCCCTGGAGGAAGCCTTCTCCACTTGATTGGCAACCTTCATGTCCTCGCTAATGATCACTCCTAGATCGCGTTCCGCCGTGGTCTTAACCAAGGTCTCACCATTTAGTACATAAGTTCTACGCGGGTTTCTCCTGCCCAAGTGCATTATCTTGCATTTTTTAGCATTGAAGCCTAGCTGCCAAGTATTTGACCATTGTTCCAGCAGCAGTAGGTCGTATGTCATATTATCAGGTGATAAGCCTCTGCCTACTATGTTGCAAAGTTTGGCGTCGTCGGCGAACAGTGATACCCTTCCTCTAAGTCCTTGCGTCATATCTCTTATGAATAAGTTGAATAGAATCGGGCCCAGGACCGATCCCTGCGGCACTCCACTGATCACATCCGACGCTTCGGATGGGGTACCGTTTACCATCACTGCATGGTACAGTTTAATATTAAGATGGGTATAGAGAGGGCTCATTCAAAAGCAAAGGTTTTAGACTTTTTAAAAAACTAACTTTGTTTGGATGGGGGTTTACATCAAGGTATTGTTGTGTGGGTGGGAATGTCTGGAAGGAGTGGAAATGTGGTGGGCAAAACTGAACGGAGCGATTGTAAGGGCGATAAACCTTTTTGTGAGGCAAGTAAGTAAAAGTATGAGGAAAAGAAGGCCGCTTTGGTTCTCAAAAGTAGTAGCTGAAAAGGTAAGGAATAAGAGGTTAGCTTTCATACACTACAAAACATCGCAGAAAGAGGAAGACAGGCTAAAATATCTGGAAAAGTTAAGAGAGGCTGGTTGTGTAGTCAGGAAAGTAAAGATGCAAATGGAAGAAAAATAGCTGACACGGTAAAACGGGGAGACAAGACATTTTTTAGATATATTAGTGATAGGAAGAAGTGCAAAAGTGGCATTGTGAGACTCAAAGATGAAGGGGAGGAATATGTAGAAGCTGATAAAGAAAAGGCCGAATTGCTTAACAAATATTTCTGTTCTGTGTTCATCAAGTTTTATCAAGTTTATTATAAAATTTGATTAATCGCCTATTCCAAATTCTAAGCGATGTACAGATCAATAAAAATTACAGAGTTAGGGGAAACAAACGTAACTAACAAAAATACTAAATCTACTAAACATATTAAAAAACCAACTTATACAAACATAATAAAACACAAGGAAAGGCTAGGAAGGAAATACAATCTGATTATAAAGAAAAACAATTAAGGTTAAAAACAATAGGAAAGGGAAAGAGAAAACTATCAGAAGATATATAGCAAAAATGAGAGTCATAAGCAATTCATTTAGTCATTGAATGCATCTTTAAAAAGAAAACCCTTGAGTTTGCTCTTACATTTTTCCAAGTTCTTTTCCTCTCTTAAATAAATTGGAAGGGCATTCCATGTTTGAGGAGCTGTAACGGAAAAGATAGATTGCCGCCGTGTGTTAATAATTTTAAGAGAAGGAATGACCAATGGCTAAAGCGCTGGGAGCGGGACCACAGAAGACAAACGTGAACAGGGATGGAGGAGTAATAGACCCTGATCGATTTTCAGAGGCTTGTGTTCATGAGCAGCTAGCTGAAATAAGGGTAGACAAAGCGATGGGGCCAGATGGTGTACATCCGAGGGTGCTGAAAGAACTTAGGGAAGTTCTGGTAGCTCCGCTGACTGACCTTTTCAATGAGTCTCTAGAGTCAGGAGTGGTACCGGAAGACTGGAGAAGGGCGGGTGTGGTCCCTCTCCACACAAGTGGAAGCAAGAAATAGGAAATTACAGGCCGATAAGTCTGACTTCTGTGGTAAGTAAATTAATGGAAACGCTTTTAAAACAAAGAATAGTCATTCTTGGAATCCTGTGAATTACAGGACTGGAGGCAACATGGATTCACTGAAGTAGGTCTTGTTAGGCAAATCTGATCAATTTCTTTGACTGGGTGACCAGAGAATTGGATAGAGGATGTGCGCTAGATATGGTGTATTTAGATTTTAGCAAAGTCTTTGAGAGTGTTCCACACAGACTTCTGATAAATAAACTGGGTGCCCTTGGGATGGGTCCCAAAGTGACAGGCTGAGTTAGGAACTGGTTGAGTGGAAGGTGACAGAGGGTAGTGATCAATGGAGATCGCTCTAAGGAAAGGGATGTTACCAGTAGTGTGCCTCAAGGTTCTGTTCTTGGGCCTGTTCTTTTTAACATTTTTATAAATGATATTGCTGAAGGGTTGTCGGGTAAGATTTGGCTCTTTGCGGATGATACCAAAATCTGCAATAGAGTAGACATGCTGGATGGTGTGAATAACATGAAGAAAGACCTGGCAAAGCTTGAAGAATGGTCTGATATTTGGCAGCTAAAATTTAATGCTAAGAAGTGCAAGGTCATTTGGGAGAGGGAACGGCACAGTTTAGGGGGTGAAGAACTTATGTGCATGACGGAAGAGCGGGACTTGGGCGTGATTTTATATGATGATCTTAAGGTGGCCAAACAGGTTGAAAAGGTGACAGCAAAAGCTAGAAAGAAGCTAGGTTGCATAGGGAGAGGTATGGCCAGTAGGAAAAAGGAGGTATTGATGCTTCTGTATAAGACTCTGGTGAGACCTCATTTAGAATATTGTGTACAATTCTGGAGGCCACACCTTCAAAAAGATATAAAAAGGATGGAGTCGGTCCAGAGGAAGGCTACTAAAATGGTGTGTGGTCTTCATGATAAAGCGTATGTGGACATACTTAAAGATCTCAATCTGTATACTTTGGAGGAAAGGCAGGAGAGGGGAGATATGATAGAGACATTTAAATACCTACGTAATATAAATGTAAATGAGTCGAGTCTCTTTCATTTGAAAGGAAACTCTGCAATGAGAGGGCATAGGATGAAGTTAAGAGGTTTTAGGCTCCGGAGCAATCTGAGGAAATACTTTTTTATGGAAAGGGTGGTAGATGCGTGGAACAGTCTCCCGGAAGAGGTGGTGGAAACAGAGACTGTGTCTGAATTCAAGAGGCCTGGGATAGGCATGTGGGATCTCTCAGAGAGAGAAAGAGATAATGGTTACTGTGGATGTGCAGACTAGATGAGTCATTTGTCCTTTATCTGCCATCATGTTTCTAAATCTGTTTTACTACTTGGGATCTAGCTAGGTACTTGGGACCTGGTTTGGAAACAGAATACTGGGCTTGATGCACCTTCAGTCTATCCCATTTTGGCAATTCTTATGTTCTTAGGGTCCCAGATGTAGAAATGCATTCTGAGTCACAGGGAAATGAGGCAGTGCCAGTGATAGAGGAATGCATGGATTTTGAATAGTAATGTAATGTAATGTAATTTATTTCTTATATACCGCTACATCCGTTAGGTTCTAAGCGGTTTACAGAAAATATACATTAAGATTAGAAATAAGAAAGGTACTTGAAAAATTCCCTTACTGTCCCGAAGGCTCACAATCTAACTAAAGTACCTGGAGGGTAATAGAGAAGTGAAAAGTAGAGTTTGAGGAAAAATAAAAATAAAATAAACAGTCCCAGGATGCCTATGTCTCCTCCCCTGCGATGTTCTCCCATCCATGCATTCCCTCCCAGACACACTGCCCGTGCCCCAGCCGCTCCAAGCAATTGATCTCCCACTGCTGCTGATATTTAAAAGTAGGCAGATTGTCCAGGGAGAGGAGCTCTGCACTCAAACTGCCATCCTCCTCGCCTCCAAGTTCCGGAATAGTGTGTTTCTGTGGGTACAGATGAGACAGAAATATTGTGGGAACCAGTGGAAGACACAGGAGAGTTGACTAGAACCTTGTATGAATGCTATATCTAGTATAAATACTCTTTAACTAATCCTTTTAAAATACATCACCAATCACATGTTTTTTAATGAGAAGAGAGTGATTCCACACAGCATTCTTGCTGGCGGCATCTCTTGTAGTTGATTTGTCAGTGAGCTCTGGATGTGCCTCCTGTTCAATGTGGAGCTGTTTTGAAGTTTGAAGACATGAGTTGATTGTTTGGTTATAATGATTATATCTAGTTTGTATACTTCTGGATGATCGTTGTGAAGCTGATCTATACTCCATTTTTTCAACAGCGCTGGTTATTCTTCCTCCTGAAGCAGCAAACACTAAATGGAGAAACACATACAGTGTTGAGGAAGACTGAGTAATATGCTTTTGATGAATCAGTACATTGTTGTGTGGATTTTATTTTTTTATATTTTTGTATGGTAGATTGTTGTATAAATTTAATTTATTTTTATGTTTTGGTATGGATGTTTTTGCTTTGGATTAACACATATCACCAGGAGCATGCTGTATGCTGAAGAGTTGGAGTATTGGAAGCAACAGACATAGTAAAAATCTAGCCACTGAAAGATAAGTAAAACCTTGTTTATCTTTCTTATATGGTGCCATCTTTATAAGCATTTGGCTATAACACCCTCTTACAGACCTTGCTGAGAATAGTTAAAATAAAATAAGAAAAGTTATGGAGTGGAAGGTAGGAAGAGTGCTATGATGTTTTGAAGTCCAAGCTGGTGGGGTCTGTTTCTCCTATACCTAAAGCTTGTTGGCTTTTGCACTGAGCACTTTTAATTTATTATATGTTCATATTTTTTCAGTTAGTAAAATCAATTCTCTGTGTTAAGAAGTTTAATGTATATCTGTGAGAATTGAATTATTTATACATTATACTCCCATTATTTTGAGTGAAAATTAGTGTGTGGCCATTAATACAAAAATCAGCCACTTTACTGCTGTGCTATAAATGGCCTTAGCATGTGAGAAAAACCTACATAAGAGCACACCGTGGACCTTTTTGGTGTTGCTTTCTAAAGGGACCCTTAAATATAGTATAATACCCAGTATCAGTGTCTGCAAAGACAAATATTTTGGGATAACAAATTGTAATATGAGAGAAACCCTAGTTTATAGCTCCAATCCCAAGTTAATGCATCTCTAAATAGTCTTGCCAAATGTAAATATTGTTTACTGCATATCAAACATTAATACATTAAGGCAGTCCATCACAGCAACATCTCTTTCCTAAGTCCACAGTGGTAAGCCTTCAACTAAATTAAATACTTCTCTGATCACTATCACATTAAATTACTGCTTGACGACAGGGAATTGTTTTTATGTAAAGAGGAATGCTAAGTATCTCTTAAACTTCTAATAAAGTAGTATTCTAATACTACTAGTCTAAAACTAGTCTTCTGATATATATTAGGTCAGTGGTTCTTAAACCTGTCCTAGAGGACCCCCAGTCAGTTGGGTTTTAAAGATATCCCTAATGAATATCCATGAGATAGATTTGCATGCCTGTCACCTCTATTATATGCAAATCTGCCTCATGCAAATTGTGACAGGGAAGCTCCTGTCACAGGTTCAAAATCTGCTTTAAACCTTGCCAATAAAGCAAATGTGCCTATTCCTAAGCCCAGGAAGCTGCTCATTAACTCTGTTCCCAGTGCTAAGATCATACAGGCAGGGCAGAACAGAGAAGGGATGGTAGAGAACAGAATACCTGTTCCAAGCCACTATAATCCCTTTTATAAACCATCTGTTAATTCTCCGGTTAAGCCTCTGGTCAGGCAATCTGACCCAGCAAGCGTTAAAGAAAAGGGTGGAGCTGACAGGCAGAACGTGGTTAAAGCATTAGTGAAAGTTCCACAACAGAATAAATCAAGTTTCAAGTTTTATTACCATTTGATGAATCGCTTATACAAATTTTCTAAGCGATGAACAATTTAAAAAGCCACTAGTTAGTGGTCTCACATACAATTGGATTAAAAAAAAAAAAAAAAAAAAAATACAAATTCAATAAATTGACTAACATTTTTGCAGTCAGATTAAAGACAGACATGATTGAAGGGGGAAAGGAGGGAAAAGTTACAAATTCATTTTATATTGGAAATTACAAAAAAGGAAAAAAACGAGAGGGAGAGAAAGGGGTTAATGTGGTTAATATCTATAACAAAATATGAAGGGTCTAAAATAAGGCATATTAAACATCAAAAGCGTCTTGAAACAAATTTTTCAATAATTTTTTAAAAGATGAAAGATCTTTTTCATTTCTGATATAATGTGGTAGTGAATTCCACAATTTAGGAGCCATAACAGAAAACATATCACTTCTTCTTGTGCCAACGATTTTCAAAGAGGGAACTGTTAGTAAATTTAAAGAAGATGATCGAAGAGAACGCGGGGCATTGTATGGAATAATCATTCTTGTCATAAATTGTGGTTCATTAAAGATTAGTACTTTGAATACTAAAAATAGTATCTTAAAATTAATACGGTGGGAAATAGGAAGCCAGTGTGATTTAATCATTAGTGGTGTGACATGATCATATTTTTTCGCTTTATGAATAAGTTTTATTGCCGTATTTTGAATTATCTGAAGCCGTCTTTTTTCTTTATGTGTTATATTGGTTAGAAGAGAGTTGCAATAATCAATTTTAGATATGATCATAGAATGGATTAATATATTAACAGATTTAGGATCTAGAAATGTAGAGATTGAACGAATCAGACGTAATTTAGGGAAACAAGATTTAACTATTTGACTGATGTGATTATGAAATGATAATTCAACATCAACCACTACTCCGAGAATTTTTAGCGTAGGTACTGACTCTGGGGGGATATTATCTAGGATGAACAGAGATATTGGCGTTAAGTCTCTTTTCCAGGTGAAGAACATGGTTTTAGCTTTTTGAATGTTTAATGCCAATTTATTAGAACTTAGCCAGTTTTTTATCAAGTCTAATTTTTTATTGATGGCCGTTATTTCATCATCATTTTCCGGGTCAAAAGGGTGCAGGAATTGAATATCATCTGCATAGGAGAATGATGTAAAACCCAGTGATTGCGAAATGGTGAGAAGTGGAGAGAGAAAAATGTTAAATAAGAGAGGTGACAGAATAGACCCTTGAGGTATCCCATAGGTAGAAGAATAAGATGTAGAATAGTCATCATTAAATCTGACTCTGGAGGAACGGTCTGAGAGAAAAGAAGTTAACCATTTCAGAACTTGACCACCTATACCTAAGGATTCCAACTGATTCAGTAAAAGTTCATGGTCAAGGCCAGCTGAGAACACAGACAGGCAATCAGGAACCTGGAGGGAAGGACGTTCCTCACAGAATAGGGAACTGAAGGCTAGAAGCTCTGTCTTACTGCCTTCAGCTAAGAAACCTCTAGTCCCACAGCACTGCCATGCTGACAAAACTTTGCTTTCTAAACAGAGGCTAATTGGAAGGGAAAAGCTCAATGAGCAGGGCTGGCCAAATGCTGCTCCAGAGGATAGCTTGTACTCAGCTTCAGAGAGTGAGGAGTCTTATGGAAGTAGATGGATATATCTCTGAGGGGAATGAAATGGACTGCAGCTCAGAAGTCTTAGGCTATATGTCTGAATGCAGCATGAGTCAGTAAGGTACTGTGTGGAGGAAGGGAATGAAAGTTTATTCTATAACAATGGTACTCTAAAGTACTTAAAGAAACATTTATGTCCTTATGTGGGACTATATAATGAATGAGAGTTTGGTGTGGGAATGTGAGGATTGCCTAATAGCTGAAATTAAACCAGAATCTCTGTATGCAAGCACAGCATAGTGAGTGGGGGATGGGTAAGGCTAACTAACCTTAGAAGGAGAAATAAAGCCAGGAGTAGATTCAGTGACCTGACATTTCACATCCCTGATAGTGGGAACTTTGGGAGAGGAATCTTAGATCATTACAACAGGGGTGTCAAAGTCCCTCCTCAAGGGCCGCAATCCAGTCGGGTTTTCAGGATTTCCCCAATGAATATGCATGAGATCTATTTGCATGCACTGCTTTTATTGTATGCTAATAGATCTCATGCATATTCATTGGGGAAAATCTGACTGGATTGCAGCCCTCAAGGAGGGACTTTGACACCCTGCATTACAACAAGGGTGAATGGTTCCCATCCACTGCCCAGAAATAAGAAGGATCAGTGGGATAGTCATACTTCAGGCAGTCAGGTGGGGAGAACTTCCTGAAGAAACAGTGGGCTCAATACAGTAATTGTGCCAAGCCTAGAAGGCGTGGAGCTAAAGCCCAGGGCCAGCGGGTCCACAGGAGCTCTTGTATATAAGTTCTTAAAACCAGAATGCTGCCCAGAACTGTAAGAAACCCTGTTTAAAGGGAAATATTATTGGGGGTTTTTCCTTTCCTGATTGAAGCAAGGACTTGCTGTAAAAGAGAACTTTGTTTGTGATAAATCTTTTCCAAGCATCATCAGCTGGTGGGGCTGTATTAGAACCAGTGCAAACTGAACTGGATAATAAAACTTGGAACTGGCAATTATTGGTGGAAAGGTATGTGGTTTTTTTTCTTTTCTTTATTCCTGCTGTGCTTATTCCAGAGTGGTCCTCCAAAGCGCGCTAATACTTGTACCTGGGGCGGGAGCCGGGTTGCCAGCGCTAGGCTTACCACTGGCCCCGTCACAATATTCATTAGGGATATCTTGAAAACCTGACTGGCTGTGGGGTCCCCCAGGACAAATTTAAGAACCACTGCACGAGGTGTATAGTTTTCCTTGCCACAACATTATTTATAATGAAAAACTTCTATTTTGACCTACTGTTGTTAAAATGCTAAAGATTCAAGGGTGTTGGTTATGCAACATGGTGAAACTACTATCCAGATGATCTCTAGTGCTTCTGGAAAAAACAAATTAGACATTCATTTCATAAAGCTCCTGATTTCTCAGAACTGGGATGTCTTTCTGAGCTCTGCCATTATTAGCAAAAATTAAATGCCTGCACTAGCAGGCTGTCCTACATAAACTAACTGAAATACAGTGGCTGGAGAGGAGGTAGTTTGGAGAATCAGGGGCAGGAGAGAGAGGTCATGAGGGGAAGTTTGCAGTGTCGGAGGAGGGAGGGCTGAAGAATCAATATAAGGAGGGGAAACAGCATGGAGGGAGGGAGAGAGAAGCATTATGGAAAAGAGAGCGTGCTGGAGAAAAGAGCATGAAGTAGGGTGATGCTGGATGGGAAGAAAGAGGCAGAAACAGCAGGACAGGAGGTTAGAAAGAGAGGGGTACTGTGGGGAGGACTGGAAAGCTGTTGAGATTGGGGCAAAGTCTGGAAAGCATCTGTGCATGCGCAAATGCGACGTGGTGATGTCACACACATGCGCAAATGCATGCATCATCACGTTGCATCTGCACATGCACTCCAAACTCGGCCCGAAGAGATGAGGTTTATGTGGGTTGGGGGGGTGGGCCTGGCAGAGGAACAGGGCAGGGCCATGCATCCTCTTTTTCCAGATGCAAAACCTGGCAACCCTAAACTGGTGTATCTAGTTTCAGAAGACCCAGTGTGAAAGGGAGAGGTGACAGAGTCCAGCTGTCTGGGAGGAAGGAGAATAAATCCCAGTCATGAATAGGACCTATGAATCATTCATCCCTATTTGACCTCTGAGGAGACCCAGTGCTGAGATGGAAGGGACCTGTCCCCAAGTTGTATCCTTTTCCTCCCAGTCAAAGGGTACATTTTGATACTTTTTTCCTGTACGCTCTTATCATCTTCCTCATCGGAAGAAAACAGATAATCTCTGTTTTATATCTCCAATGCAGGAAATACCTCTCTTTATCTTAATGAACCAAAGGGCGATTGGACACATATTGACTCAAAGCTATCAACTGGGACCAGTGGCGTGAAATTTATAGCAAGGTATTTCAGTAAATAAGCTAAAACAGGGGTAACCAAACTCAATCCTCGGCAAGTCATATTTCAGAATTTCCACAATAAATAATAATAATAATAATAATTTATTTTCTTGTATACCTTCTCAACCAGTAGTTCTGGGCGGTTCACAACAGGAGAATACTGAGACATTTCAGCACATGGTACAGTTTCATAGAACACACTATCTACGTACAATCTAAAGTTATATAATAAAAGTAATACAATTGTTAAAAACATTCAAGTACAATGTTAATTATTAAAAAATTTAAACATAATATGACAATAAGAATAGAAACAAAAGACCTCATTTAAATATATAAAAATTAATATTCTTATTTGTCAAATAAATAGGTCATTAATGATTTCCTAAATGTGAAGTAAGAATTAGATTGAACAATCATCGGACTTAACCAGGAGTTCATCTTCCAAGCTTGATACTCCAAAGTCCTGTCTAAAAAGGTCTTAAAATGATAGGCCTTTGGAGTAGGGAAGATGAACTTTCCAGAATTTCTAGTTCCTTTTGTTGAATAAGAAAGTTTCAGATAGGGGGACAAATATGAGGGAGATAATCCAAAAAGCACCTTATAACAAATGCATCCAAACTTAAAAAGCACTCTGGCCACAAAAGGCAACTTGGTATAAAAAGTGCTAACATGATCATACTTTTTAAGATTAAAAATCAGGCGAACTGCAGCACTGTGCACCAACCAAAGTCTTAATATAATCTTTAATATGCATGAGATCTATCTGATTGCAATGGTGGCAGTGCATGCAAATAATCTCATGCATATTCATTGGAGAAATCATGAAAACTTGACCATATTGAGGCTCTTGAGGACCAAGGTTGGACACTCCCAGTGGCGTACCTAACATATGTGACACCCGGGGCCCATCACTTTTTGATACCCCCCCCATCTGTACAGAAAACATGATTTTTAGTAACAAGCCACACGTCACACATGAGTACCTAGGAAAAGGCAGCATCTTACATACTGCAGTGAACAAGAACATGCGCTGGTTGGGCTAGTCTCAGTTAGGGTGCTGGTCTTAGACCAGAGGGCCGCCGCGTGAGCGGACTGCTGGGCATGATGGACCACTGGTCTGACTCAGCAGTGGCAATTCTTATGTTCTAACATCAATACACCCATTGTAAAACTAAACAAGCCAGACTAGTACAGATCAATCCTGCAGTCAAGCATAACAAAAAACCATGTCTTTCGAACACACAGAACACAGAAAACACCTTCGCCTAATATGGACTATGTAATCACAAACTAACCCCGCCCTCTTTTACAAAACTGTAGTGTGAATTTTAGCCACGGTGGTAACAGCTCTGACGCTCATAGAATTCTGAGCATCAGAGCTGCTACTACCACGTCTGGCGCTAAAAAACCACAGTTTTATAAAAGGGGGGATGAAATAGAAATACATAGACAAAGGTTAAATTGAACCAGCAAGAAGCTGGACTCTGCATACAATGCAACACCACAGAAACAGTGACACATGTCTCCTAAAGCAATAAATAAATAGAAAATTTTTTTTCTACCTTTGTCTTCTGTGGTTTCTGCTTTCCTCATCTTCTTGTAACTCTCTTCCTTCCATCCACTGTCTGCCATCTCTCTTCCCCTATATGGCATCTTCTCTCCTTCTATGCCCCTTCCAGAAACTGTATGCCTCCCCCTTCCATCTCTCCTTTCACCCCCATTGGTCTGGCATCTCTCTCCTCTCCTTCCCTCTCCCACACCTCTCCTCTGCAATCCCTTTCCCTTTTTATGTTTAAATGTGTTTATTCAATTTCAACGTGCAGAAAATAATAACAACTATAGCAAAAACAATGCAGAGCGGGAGCCAGTTGTTGTTACTACCTGGGACGCCGGAGGATCGTGTTCGCTGCCCCGACCAGCCCTCTGTAGCAGCAGTTGTTTGGAAAAATCGGACAGGCAACCCTGAGGACGGACCCCTGACGTCACCGGGTCCGTCTTCTGTGCCTCGGGCTTTTGCTTCAAATTGCTGCCTGCTGCCACAGAGGTGGCTGCAGCTGTGTGGCCGCAGGGCGTGGCCGAACGGGCATGCCCTAAGGGGCAGGTCACGCCCCTTGGAGCACCGTGGAGCTGGAGCAGGATACCAGGTCGTATAAGCTAATTGATCATGGGGAAAAGGAAAGTCAAATCTAAAAGTTCGACACTTGTTGTTTTAGGTCCTATGGATAGACACTTGACTTTTTCCTTAGACTCCCCAGCACAAAATGTATCTGATTTGAATTCTCCCATATCCGGAGCATCGATGAGTCCTCTACAAAGGACACCCCCCCCCCCCCCTTCATCCAATATCCGGTGTAAGTGGGAATATAACTCCCACTAGTTCCACAGGTCTTGTGGTATCATCCACTTCAACAAGTAAATTGATTTTTACTGATATACCTAAACCACTTGAGTTTACTAGTGTAGTGGATGAACAACCACTAGCTGTAGAAAAACAGGATATCACCTTAAAGGATCTATGGTTATGTATTTCTAGAGTTGAGGGGTTTCTCAGAGAATCAATGAAACAAACATCTGATTACTCAGTCTGTGGTTCAAAAGTTTGAGAATGTGGATGCAAATTTAAATTGTCTGGAAACTAGATTAGGTGTGATTGAAACACAAAGTAACACATTGCAAGCTGTTTCACTATCTGCTGTAAAAGATTCTACGTCATTGCATTTAAAAATGGAAATGTTAGAAAATATGCACCGGGGAAAGAATCTCCGCTTGGTTAATTTCCCAGTGACTCATTTGTTATTACCAGAAATATTGTTAAGAAAGTATTTTAAGGAAATACTGGGATTACCCAATGCGGATAGTTTCCCAATAAATAATTGCTATCACATTCCTCAGAAGAAAAAGGAAACTGTACAAGATGTGGACCATCTGGTAACAGATGATGTTAATTTGACAGAGTTTTTAGAAGATTCTCAAGATGTTATTCAGACTCGTTCCACAATGATTCTAACATGTATGAGTGAGACAGATAAAATGTTGTTAATGAAACTTTACTTTAATAATAGACTGACCAAGTTCTGTGGGGATTTGGTTAGTATGTTTCCAGATGTCTCAAGAGCTACTCAGTTTAGAAGAAAAGAATTTCTGAAATTGAAAACTAGAGTATTGGCACTTGAAGCATCATTTTATTTGAAGTTTCCTTGTAAATGTTTGGTTAAGATACAAGATACTGAATTTGTTTTTTGGGATCCCATTCAATTGCAACAATTTTTGTTAGCTCGTGAACAGAAGTGAGATTTCTTTTCTTTTTCTTTTTCATTCTTTGATGAGAAATTAGGTTAGGAATGTCCACGTCCTAATATAGTAGGGAATGATTTGGGTTCATTGGAATTCAACCCATTTCTTTGTTTTCCTTTTAAAAATTTAGTTGGTAAATAAGCAATATGTTTCCCTTTTTAGTGGGCTTATAAAGGATTGTTTTTTTGTGTTATTTGTTGTATTGAAAACTTGTATGGAAACCTTTTTTTCCTTGATATCTTTATGATATTGTAAATGTATTAAATTAAATTAAAATAAAAAAACAAAACAATGCAGAATACAAACATATTTGCACTTAATCCAAACCACCCCTCCCAAACCCCCCCCCCCCCCCCAACAAAAACTCAAAAAGAAAATCCCTGGACATAAGACAATAGATAAATCAATTAGGCATTCAAGAGTCTACTCTGTGCCACCGATGGAAATCCCTTTCCCTTTTTTTCCTCATTTTCCTTTTCAATTTATTTTCTGCATCTGTCTAGATTACGTTCTTACTACCCTCTCATCAATGTCCTTTTTTATTGTCTACCTAAAGCTTGCCACCTCTTTCCCTCACCCCTTCCAGTATCTAACTCTATCCTCATCCCTCAATCCAGCATGTGCCCTTTTTTCTTTCTCCTCCCCACTTCCTTCCAGCATCTGCTCCCCCTCTCCCTCACACTTCCATTCAGTGGCTGTCCCTCCTCTCCCCCACACTTCCATTCAGTGGCTGTCCCTGTCTCTACCCCTTCCATCTACTGTTCACCTTCTGTCTCGCCCCTTCCAGCAAATGCCTTCTCTGCCCTTTCCATCCAATGTCTGCCTTCTCTCTCTTCCATACATCTTCCTTCTTTCTATGCTCCTTTCATAACTATCTATCCTGTGCCTCTTATCTCCTTTGTACATGATTGATTTCAGCTCTGCCACCTCTCCATTTTTTTCTGTCACCAACCCATCCCCTATGCTCTGGCATCTCTCTCTATCCTTTCTTTCCTTCGCACCCCACAGTCTGGTATCTGCCCTTCCCTGATTCTCTGGCATTTTTCTCCTTTCCTTCCATCTTTCCCTCCCCCTCCATGCTCTGAGATCTCCCCCTTCCTTTTCCCTTAGTCTGGCAAACCTTTCTCCTTCCCTCCAAGCCCTGGCATCTCCTTTCATTCCCTCCCTCATTTTCCTTCTCCTTCCAGCTGGGTACAGCTCTCCCCTGCAGCTCTGGATTCCCCACACCTGCTCCCCCCAAATTGCCAATGCTTCGGTTACTCTTCTTTCTTCCTCCTTCCTCCCAAAGCGGGACCCTGCTGCACCATCAGATCTTAGTCCCTCTAACGCCGGCCCTGCAGCTCCGGACTTCCCCACACCTGCTCCCCCCCCTCCCCGATCGCTATTATTTTAAATGTTATGACAGCCGTGGCGCTGTATCCATCGGAGGAGACTTCTAACTTCGGCCTGCCCCGGAACTCTACCTGCAGCCATCGCCCGCCTAGGTGGGAACAAGAAGTTGCTGTTGCAGGAAGAGTTCCGGGGCAGGCCAAGGTTAGAAGTCTCCTCCGATGGATACAGCGCCGCGGCTGCCATAACATTTAAAATAATAGCGATCGGGGGGGACCAGGTGTGGGGAAGTCCGGAGCTGCAGGGCTGGCGTTAGAGGCAGTGAGAACAGCTGGCTGTGCACCCCTACAAGGCGTGCACCCGGGGCAGACCTCCCCCCCTTGGTACGCCACTGGACACTCCTGGGCAAAACACCCTTAACCAAGGTTAATGTGCTGAACAATGTTACGACTTGGTCTCCTTCTGAGCGTCACCTATAGCATTTGCTACTTCTCCTTTGCACTTTTGTACTGATGTGGAGAAACTTAAGTTCTATATCACTATCATCTTTTCGAAATGTATCCTTCAGAGTTATACACAGATTGGCCTAAGGACATAAGAATAGCCTTACTGGGTCAGCCCAATGGTCCATCAAGCCCAGTAGCCAGTTCTCACGGTGGCCAATCCAGGTCACTAGTACCTGGCCAAAACCCAAGGAGTAGCAATATTCCATGCTACCAATCCAGGGCAAGCAGTGGCTTCCCCCATGTCTTTCTCAATAACATGCTATGGACTTTTCCTCCAGGAACTTGTCCAAACCTTTCTTAAAACCAGCTATGCTATCCGCTCTTACCACAACCTCTGGCAATGCATTCCAGAGCTTAACTATTCTCTGAGTGAAAAAAAATTTCCTCCTATTGGTTTTAAAAGTAACTTCATCGAGTGTCCCCTAGTCTTTGTAATTTTTGACGGAGTGAAAAATCAATCCACTTGTGCCCGTTCTACTCCACTCAGGATTTTGTAGACTTCAATCATATCTCCCCTTAGCAGTCTCTTTTTCAAGCTGAAGAGCCCTAACCATTTTAGTATTCCTCATATGAATGGAGTTCCATCCCCTTTATCATCTTGATCGCTCTTCTTTGAACCTTTTCTAGTGCCACTGTATCAGGTCCTTCGCCAATTTAATGCATTTCACTGCCTGTTAAATCTCACGGCCTGTGACAGGAGACTTTAAAGCCTCCTTTTGCTCTTGAGATAAGGAGGGGAGTTCAAGTCCTCGAAAAAATTGAGCTCCTGCCAGGGTGTCACAACTTCCCTTATCATAAAATGTCTGATAGAATTTCACAAAAGCTGCTTGAATATTCCTATCGTCCAATGTTTTTATGCAGGTAACAGTTTGCTTGGCCTTTCTCTGTCCAACAACTCACCAGTTTTATTCCCCCATCTGTGTAGCCTATAACTGTATATCTCTCACCGCTCTTGCATTTAAAACCTCATTAATTCGTGCCCAAATAGCAAGGAATTGTTGCCTAATATTGTCAGTAGGGGTCCTAACCATGATTTCCCTGAGAGTGCAGTTGATGGGTCAAAGAGAGCCGGGTGGCATGATAAAGTAGCCGGGTGGGGCGGGACGGAGAAATTTGGTAGTTAGAATAGGGTCATATATACCTAGTATATATGACAGCCAGTGCTGATCATTTTTTAACAACCCCCTCTATATAAAAAAGTTATTTTTAGTAATAATCCATGAGTCAACCAACAAGGGTGCACCTAGGAAAAGGCAGCATCTTAAACACTACAGTGAGCACTAGAACACCAACACAAGCATTGTAAAACTAAACAAGCCAGATCCTGCAGTCAATTGATCCTGTACAGTCGATGCTAACGAGAAATAATACCATTTTATTGGACTAATCCATTTTTCAATTAGCTTTCAGAGGCCAAATCTTTCAAGAGAGTACAGTATACTGCTGTTATGGTATCCTGTCCTGAGGAAAGGGGTTTAGTCCCAAAAAAATTGCCTTATTTCCATTTCCTATTTATAAACTTTTATCAATACAGTTACAATACTACTTGATTCTACATAAAGCAGCAAAAAAATTTCTTTCTACCTTTTGTCGTTTCTGCTTCAATCGTCTTCTCTTCACTCTCTTCTTCCTATACAGTGTTTGTCCTCTCTCCCTTCCATGCAACATCTGCCCTCTCTCTTTTCCCCTTCCACCCAGCCTCTGCCCTCTCTCTCTCTACCCACCTCTTCCAACCACTGTCCTATCTCTCTGCCCCTTCCATCCACTATCCACCCTCTCTACCCTTTCCATCCAATGTCTGCCCTCTCTCTTCCATATGTCATCTTCCCTCTTTTTATGTCCTTCAATAAATTGTATATTCTGTGCTCTTTCTCTCCCTTGTACATGATTCATTTTAGTTTCATCCCCTCTCCATTTTTCTGTCTCCACCCCCTCCCCTATGCTCTGGCATCTCTTCTCCTTTCCTTCATTCCTTCCCACTCCACCCCATAGTCTGCATCTCTATTTCCTTCCCTTCCCTCCCCCCATGCCCTGGCATCTCTCTCCTCTCCTTCCATCTCTCCTTTGTACATGATTCATTTTAGTTTCATCCCCTCTCCATTTTTCTGTCTCCACCCCCTCCCCTATGTTCTGACATCTCTCTTCTCCTTTCCTTCATTCCTTCCCACTCCACCCCATAATCTGGCATCTCTATCTCCTTCCCTTCCCTCCCCCCATGCCCTGGCATCTCTCTCCTCTCCTTCCATCTCTCCTTTGTACATGATTCATTTTAGTTTCATCCCCTCTCCATTTTTCTGTCTCCACCCCCTCCCCTATGCTCTGGCATCTCTCTTCTCCTTTCCTTCATTCCTTCCCACTCCATCCTATAGTCTGGCATCTCTATCTCCTTCCCTTCCCTCCCCCCATTCCCTGGCATCTCTCTCCTCTCCTTCCATCTCCTCTCCTTCCTTTCCCCTGGTCTGGCATCTGTCTCTCCCCTAAAACTTCTACAAAAAAGAATTGCTAATCTTAAATATTCTTTAATCCTAAAATTTTTTTATAAATACATAACAATCAGTGTACAGTACAATTTATCAAACATATGCCCTAACATTTCTCCCTCCCATGGTCTTGGCATCTCTCTTTCCTCTCATTTCCCTCCCATGGTCCAGCGAGAGAACACACATTGCAAATTGTACTAAAGAAGTTCAAGTAGCCCAAGCGGGAATACCCCCACAGGGTACACACATTTCCGAGTCTGGGATAGGAACACACTGTAGTTCTGGGTCTGGGGAGTCCAGGATAGGTGCACGTTGTAACTCTGGGTCTAGGGAAAGTACAAAACATGCGAATAATGCTAAAGGTGTCCAAGAAGCTCAAGCGGGAACATCCCCACTGAGACGTAACAAACATACAACATGGAGGGCTATGTACGTAAACGCCCACAGTCTGGGAAACAAGATCCTGGAATTAGAAACAGAAATGAGGAATGCCGACCTGGATGTGGTGGCGATATCTGAGACCTGGCTCACGGACTCCCACGGGTGGGACATGGTCATACCGGGTTACAACTTGCTTCGCCGGAACAGGGAGGGCAAAATGGGAGGAGGTGTAGCATTATATACTAAAGATGACATTAAGGTCACCAGAATCACAGATGTCCACTACACTGGGGAATCCCTTTGGGTAAATTTGGTCAGAGGAAAGCACAAATGCCTGTATCTTGGCGTAATATACAGACCCCCAAGACAACAGGATGACCTAGATATGGAATTAATCGGAGATATAGAGAATATCACCTTGCATGGGGACACAGTATTGTTAGGTGACTTCAACATGCCTAATGTGGATTGGGACAAGCTTTCCTCTGCTTCCTGCAGCAGCAGGAGGCCATTAAACTCTATGAAGGGAGCAAGATTCAGGCAACTGGTGTTGGAACCAACAAGGGATCAGGCAATACTGGACCTGATACTTACCAATGGAGAAAGTGTCACAGAGGTCTCGGTGGGTGACACATTGGCCTTCAGTGACCACAACATGGTATGGTTCAATCTCAGGAAAGGTTTCACTAAATCTACCACACTGACCAAGGTCCTCAAATTCAAGGACACAAACTTCAAAGAAATGGGAGACTTTGTTCACCAGGCGCTACAAAGCCAAGCAGAAACCGATAACGTGGAAGAAATGTGGTCGACTTTGAAAGCCACCATACAAGAGGCAACAAACTGCTATGTTAAATCAGTAAGTAAACGTCGAAGGAACAATAAGCCACAGTGGTTCTCTGCGGAGATTTCGGACCTCATAAAGGAGAAGAAAAAAGCATTCATCTCTTACAAACAATCAGGGAAACAGGACTCTAGGGAAGTCTATCTGGCCAAGTCAAAAGCCGTCAAAACAGCAGTTAGGGAGGCCAAATTCCGCATGGAGGAGTCTCTAGCGAAGAACATCCAGAAAGGAGATAAATCCTTCTTCAGGTATATCAGTGACAGAAATAAGAACTCAGGCGGGATAGTACGTCCTAGGAAACCAGACGGAGACTATGTAGAAGCGGACTCGGAAAAAGCCCAACTGTTAAATGAATACTTCTGCTCAGTCTCGGCCCTCAGCTACAGACAAGGGTTGATGCAGATGGCCCGTTTAGTAATTTCGAGTTTACACCCAGCGGTGTCTACTGTGAGCTGTCAAAGCTTAAGGTTAACAAGGCAATGGGGCTTGACAACCTACACCCCAGGGTGCTCAGGGAGTTGTGTGATGTCTTGGCGGAACCGCTATCCGCGCTCTTCAATCTCTCCCTTAGTACGGCTAACGTCATTCCACTCCACAAGAAAGGCTCCAAGATGGAGACAGCAAACTACAGACCGGTGAGTCTCATATCAATAGTGTGCAAACTAATGGAAACTCTAATCAAACGCCAACTGGATACAATTCTGAACGAGGAGAATCTATGGATCCCCGTCAACAAGGATTTACTAAGGGGAGATCCTGCCAATCCAACCTGATCAGCTTCTTTGACTGGGTGACGAGGAAGCTGGATGTTGGGGAGTCCCTGGACATCGTATACCTGGACTTCAGTAAAGCATTCGATAGTGTACCACACCGCAGGTTGCTGAGCAAGATGAGTTCTATAGGATTGGGCGACACATTGACGAAATGGGTTGGGAACTGGCTTGGAGGTAGGCTTCAGAGGGTAGTGGTGAATGGCACCCCCTACGAAATGACGGAGGTAATCAGTGGAGTGCCGCAGGGCTCGGTCCTGGGCCTGATCCTATTCAACATCTTTATAAGAGACTTGGCAGAAGGGCTGCGAGGTAAAATAACATTATTCGCCAATGACGCCAAACTAAGCAATGTAGTGGGCAAAAGCACAACAGACATAAATTCAATGTCCAACAACATGATGCACGACCTACTCCTACTGGAGCGCTGGTCTAGGTCCTGGCAATTCAGCTTCAATGCCAAAAAACGCAAAGTCATGCACCTGGGCAGCCAAAATCCATGCAAGACTTACACCCTTAATGGCGAGATCCTAACAAGAACTGAAGCAGAACGAGACTTAGGGGTGATCATCAGTGAGAACATGAAGACTGCCAATCAAGTGGAGCAAGCTTCATCAAAGGCAAGGCAAATCATAGGTTGCATACGCAGGAGTTTCGTCAGCCGTAAGCCTGAAGTCATTATGCCATTGTATAGATCCATGGTAAGGCCCCACCTGGAATACTGTGTGCAATTCTGGAGGCCGCATTATCGTAAGGATGTGCTGAGACTGGAGTCGGTCCAGAGAATGGCCACCCGGATGGTCTCGGGACTCAAGGATCTCCCGTACGAGGAACGGCTGGATAAGTTGCAGCTGTACTCACTCGAGGAATGCAGAGAGAGGGGTGACATGATTGAGACATTCAAGTATCTCACAGGCCGCATCGAGGTGGAAGAAGATATGTTCTATTTCAAGGGTCCCGCGGCAACAAGGGGGCATCCATGGAAAATCAGGGGCGAGAAACTGCACGGGGACACCAGGAAATTCTTTTTCACTGAAAGGGTAGTTGATCGCTGGAATAGTCTTCCACTTCAGGTTATTGAGGCCAGCAGCGTGCCTGATTCTAAGGCCAAATGGGATAGACACGTGGGATCTATTCAAAGAGAAAGGTGGACAGACTAGATGGGCCGTGGCCCTTATCTGCCGTCTATTTCTATGTTTCTATGTTTCTATGGTCTTGGCATCTCTCTCCTTCCCTCTTTCTCCCCAATTGGGTGCTGCAGCAGCAGCAGCATTTCTCTTCCCCCCCAATTGGCCACAGTGCAGCATTTCTCCCCCATACTCCCTCCCCCATCATGCAGCATTCATAATTAGCTTCCCTCCCCCGTTCAGGATGTAACTTCTGATTTTGGAGGGGAATAAGGGAAGCCGGCACGCACAGTGTTACCGTTAGAACCCTGAAGCACAAGTCGCTTGCTGGTGTTTTAAAAAGAAAAAAAGTCAGGCAGAGGCGGGAGTCAAACATTGAACTTCCGGCGGCTCTTCAAGCTGTGCCGAGTCAGCCCGAGGAATCCCCAAGCTGGTGAGAGGGTGTTTGGTTTTTTTTTTAATGTTTGAGCAGCGGCAGCAGCAGGATTCGCAACCGAGATGACAGCCAGACGGTCATCTAAATTAGCCAGGTGGAGTGCCTGGCTAAAAGGCTCTAGGGAGAACACTGAAATTATCCAAACCTTTTAAAAACCCCACTAAGCTAACTGATTTCACCACATTCTTCAGCAACGAATTCCAGAGTTTAATTACACATTGTGTGAAGAAATATTTTCTCTGGTTTGTTTTAAATCTACTACTTAGTACTTCACCGCATGCTCCCTAGTTCTAGTATTTTTGGAAAGAGTAAATAAATGATTCACATCAATCCTTTCAACTCCACTCAGTATTTTATAGACTTATTTCATATCATAGAAACATAGAAACATAGAAAGATGACGGCAGAAAAGGGCTATAGCCCATCAAGTCTGCCCACTCTACTGTCCCACCCCATTAAGTCAGAGTGCTGCTCGACCCACGTAGAGATCCCACGTGGATGTCCCATTTATTCTTAAAGTCGAGCACGCTGGTGGCCTTGATCACTTGCACCGGTAGTTTGTTCCAGTGATCCACCACCCTTTCTGTAAAGAAATACTTCCTGGTGTCACTACCAAATCTCCCTCCTCTGAGTTTGAGCGGGTGCCCCCTTGTGACTGAAGGTCCCTTAGGAAAGAATATGTCGTTTTCCACCTCGACACGACCTGTGACGTACTTAAATGTCTCAATCATGTCACCCCTCTCCCTGCGCTCCTCTAGAGAGTAGAGCTGCAACTTGCCCAGTCTTTCCTCGTATGAGAGACCCTTGAGTCCGGAGACCATCCTAGTGGCCATTCGCTGGACTTACTCAGCTCGAAGTACATCTTTACGGTAATGTGGCCTCCAGAATTGCACGCAGTACTCCAGATGAGGTCTCACCATGGTTCTGTACAGTGGCATTATGACTTCAGGTTTACGGCTGACGAAGCTTCTATTAATACATCCCATCATCCGCCTTGCCTTGGATGAGGCCTTCTCTACTTGTTTGGCAGCCTTCATGCCTGCACTGATGATTACTCCCAAGTCCCGTTCTTCTGAGGTCGTAGCTAGTGTTTCTCTATTCAAGGTGTATGTTCTGCATGGATTTCTGCTGCCGAGATGCATCACCTTACACTTCTTTGCGTTGAAGCCCAGCTGCCATGTTGAAGACCAGTTTTCCAACTTGATCAGATCCTGCGCCATACCATCCGTGAGATCGCTTTCACCTACTATATTACACAGTTTGGCATCATCGGCAAACAGCGCTACTTTACCCTGAAGCCCTCGGGTCAAGTCCAAGTTAAAGAGCCCTAGCTGCTTTAGTCATCCCAGAGCTAAGAGCATAGATGGAGGAAAGCAGAACAAGATGATTAGAATAATAAAATCACCACACAACAAAGGTAGGAAAATGATTTTAAGTTTAATGTTTGAATTATGTTGGTGTTGAGAATTTACATCTGTTGGCTTTATTTTGCACTGTACAAGAGGACATGTATTTATTTCTAGTTCTCTGATGCTGCATGACATGCAGAGTTTGGTATCTCTGCTTTCAATTTTAGTTTCCATGTTTTTTTGTGGTTCCCTTTTTTGTATCAGGTGAAAGTCATGTTCTATATCTGTAGCTGAGGTTAAAGATTCTTCTGGCATTGTGGTGTCCCTATAGGAATCTGTAACAGTCCATTTTGTTCCAGTTTCCTAGCAGCAGGTATATTGTTGCTCTAGGGTCTGCCTTTATAGGTGGTTTAGGGCTTTTGGTTTGGTAAGTTTTCTATATAGGTTTTGATCGCCTTTTTGCAAGGTTTTATGTTATTTTTCAAAATGTCTGGCTTGTTTAAAAATAAAAATGCTCAGAACTAGTGGGATCTCCACTTCTGGTAGAGTAGCACTGGGCATACTTTGCTAGTCAAGTATGCGGGATATCCACAATGAATATGAATAAGAGATTTTCATATAATGCCTCACTAAACCTTCTCATGCATTTTCATTGTAAATATCCTGAAAACCTGACTGATTGGTTGAGAAGCACCACAGCAGTGTAATCACATGCACAAAAATAAACCTCTCATCTACTCATGCTCATTCATGGTGCTGCATTGGCAGCTCAAATTGGTGCTTGGTAGTCTCAGCCTATCCCCTCCCATTAAGAGATAATGTGATGGAGCCACTAAGCTTCTCTTGCTATTTTCGCTGGGGGGTGAGAGGTGACATGCCGGGACTGCTGAACCCCTCTTTTTGCTTCTCTGGGCTGTTTATATGTTAAGATTTTGTTAACTGGTTTTGTTTAATGCTTTAAGGAAATTTTCATGGATGTTGAAGGCACAGGGTTTGCAATCTTGTTAACTGGTTCTGTTTCAAGTGTTAAAGACATTTTCACGAATGTTTCAGTCAACTGTACTATCCGTTTGGCTCATAATGACAATAACTTTGCATTGTCTACTGTCACTCCTATTTGAGTATGACCTGAAGAAAGAATGAGTGTCAAGGCAAAGCTAATTTTATTTTGTTGCATGCACCCTGGAGGTCATGTGTTTACTGTTGTCTGCTTTTGCCTCTTTTTTGTGAGTCTACAATAACTTACTGCTTCAGGCTCAAAATATCACAAAGTCTGCATTGCTCAAATTATTTGTGTGATGGAATTGTGGAACGTAGACAAACATGATTTAATGAGATGGAATCAGCATGGGTTCAGCTGAGGAAGATCTTGCCTCAAAAATTTGCCTGACTTCTTTGAAGGTGTGAATTAGAGAATGACACGGTAGATGTTACCCGCGGCTAGCCACGGATAACCCACCAAAATGGTGGAGGGGGAAAGGTGCTCACCGCAGGTACAGGGACAAGGCCATCCATCGCCCCGTGGAGCAGTGAATGGCCTTGTCACCGCAGACTTTATTACTGTGGCTTGACACTGATTTGTAGAACCAGGGGATAGTGGATCATCTCCACAAATTTGTTCTTCTTGCATTACTGCTGATGAAAAAGATCATTCTTCAATGCTGAATTGGAGAACATAAGAATTGCCACTGTTGGGTCAGACCAGCGCCCTGAGACTAGCCCTACCTGCGTACGTTCTGGTTCAGCAGGAATTTGTCTTGAATCCCTGGAGGGTGTTTCCCCTACGACAGACTCCGGAAGAGCGTTTCAGTTTTCTACCACTCTCTGGATGAAGAAGAACTTCCTTACGTTCGTACGGAATCTATCACCTTTCAATTTTAGAGAGTGCCCTATCGTTCTCCCTACCTTGGAGAGGGTGAACAACCTGTCCTTATCTACTAAGTCTATTCCCTTCAGTACCTTGAATGTTTCGATCATGTCCCCTCTCAATCTCCTCTGTTCATGGGAGAAAAGACCCAGTTTCTCTAATCTTTCACTGTACGGCAACTCCTCCAGCCCCTTAACCATCTTAGTCGCTCTTCTCTGGACCTTTTCGAATAGTACCATGTCCTTCTTCATGTACGGCGACCAGTGCTGGATGCAGTACTCCAGGTGAGGGCGCACCATGGCCCGGTACAGCGGCATGATAACCTTCTCTGATCTGTTCGTGATCCCCTTCTTTATCATTCCTAGTATTCTGTTCGCCCTTTTCACCACAGCCGTACATTGCGTGGACGGCTTCATTGATTTGTCGATCATAACTCCCAAGTCTCTTTCCTGGGAGGTCTCTCCAAGTACCGCCCCAGACATCCTGTATTCGTGCATGAGATTTTTTTTGCCTACATGCATCACTTTACACTTATCCATGTTGAACCTCATCTGCCATGCTGATGCCCATTCCTTGAGCCTGATTATGTCACATTGCAGATCTTCGCAATCCCCTGTGTCTTCACTACTCTGAATAACTTCATATCGTCTGCAAATTTAATCACCTCACTTGTCATACCAATGTCTAGATCATTTATAAAGATGTTGAAGAGCACGAGTCCAAGCACTAAGCCCTGCGGCACTCCACTGGTGATGCTTTTCCAGTCCGAGTATTGTCCATTTACCCCCACTCTTTTTCCTATGATCCAGCCAGTTTTTAATCCATGTGAGTATTCACCCTCGATTCCATGGCTCGCAATTTTCCGAAGTAGTCGTTCATGTGGAACCTTGTCATACACCTTCTGAAAATCCAGATATACAATGTCAACCGAGTTGCCCTTGTCTATCTGTCTGTTTACTCCCTCAAAGAAGTGCAGCAAGTTTGTCAAACATGATCTGCCTTTGCTAAAACCGTGCTCACTAGTCCTCATCAGCCCATGTCCATCAAGAAGCTTTAACTCAGGTGGCTAAGGGGAGACATTTTATATTACAGATGGCTGATTGGAAATATAAACAACTACAAGCATTGAAGAACACCACTAATACACTCTACTGCTCTCTCTGGAAAAATCGCTCCGCATGGCTTTAACTAGTTCTAGATCTCCTAGCAATGTGTGAATCATTATGGTATAATTTCACTGCCTTTTTGGAGAGGATCATGAGGGTCTGGGTAGGAGAAGGGAGGTGTTATAGGGATTTCTTCTTTACAATTTGGAGTGCTTTGAGAGGAAAAGGAAGACAGGAGAACACAGCGTTGGTCATGGGCAGTGGAACGCTTTTTTGTTGGGGGGCTGAAAGCTCTGTCCCAGACCCACCCCCCCCAAGCTCCGCTCAAGACCCCGCCCCCATAATAGTACTAATTGCACGTGTAAATTACAGAATACTATAATTTACCAGGTGTTTTAGCAAATTTCGGTAGAGGCATTTACTCTATCTTATAGGCATGTATTTTGGCTGTAAAACTCCAGAGGAAAACCAGCAGAAATATTCAGCTCCAGTCCCTTCTTTCCAAGCAGTCTGCAGGAAAGATGAGAGAATGGGTAAGCCTGGAGCAAGCAGAAAGCAGCCACTCTGCTCCCTAATCCAGCCTATTGTTGCTTCTGCCCTTAACCCACCTGCCAGTTCCCTTTCCCTGGTTCTACAGATCCACTTTCTTTTTGTCTACAAGTTAACATTTCTGTTTCATAGTACAGATCAACTGTTCTTCTAACTATGAAATTAAATCAAACTGAAACAGGTATATTTCAGCAGGAAATTGCTTAAAATGGAACAAATTATTGTACAGAATGCTTTTTTCTACATTAGTATTTATATATTCAAAACAATGTTATCAGTTATATGATTTGGTTTTTTGAAACTAGGCTTTTCTATTAATGCTATTTATTTAAAAATTAAAGTATGATTTCACATCCTTTCAAATGGATAAACATTTGCAATTGTTTTGAGAGGATCTATAAAAGTTTTTCTTTAACATGAGGAATTATTGCAACATTAAATGGAAAGTATTCATGCCAAAAAAATAATTCACATAGCTTCCATACTGTAAGCACCTCAGGACTATCATATCTACTTTGGCTGTAAAATCATGCACAAAACCAAGTGGCTGCAACGGTTTCTTGAACTTTTTTGCCAAGCTTTAGATACAAAGCAAGAAATATGGCTGTACTACTTTTGTACTACATCATTATTCTTGATAGGTTTAAACAAAGTCTCCAGCTCCTGTGAAGCAGAGGCAGTTCCAAAATGTAATCTTACCAAACATTCAGGAGCATAGACAAGAATGTGTAAGATGAAAAAAGATCCTGAAGTGCTAACATGTATGTTTTCCTGCAGAATGTATTATATGGAATAGTTAACCTTCCAAGACTCAAAAGAGGGCTTAACTGGAGCTTTACATCACAGGCCTCAACTGATAATAAGCCACAGATTTTTGGCCCTCCTACTATGAAAAAGGGACCATCCTGAGGATGTTTCTTATGAAAATAAAAGAACCACACCAGTAACGGGCAACTTTCCAAAAGTCTCCATATTTCTGTACATCTATGCTCAGATGAAAGACATCTAAAAACATATTCAGTGTTAACGTTTACTTATTTTTGATATACCGCAATACTACTACTACTACTACTACTACTATTAATTATTTCTGTAGCGCTACCAGACACATACAGTGCTGTACAGTCACAAAGAGTAAGAAAACGGTCCCTGATCGAAAGAGCTTACAATCTAAACAGGTAAGACAGACAAACAAGATGTCATGGATACAGTTAAGGGGAATGGTTAATCAGCTGGCTGGGTTGGAGGGCAGAGGTGTATGGTTAAGGATTGAAAGCTTCAACAAAGAGTGAAAGAATTCCATGCCCCAATATTCAGCGGCTGACTAAGTACTGATATTCAGCAGGAGAGAACCAGCTATCTCACGCTGAATACCCAATTCACTTGGCTGGCTGGTAAACAGATATGTGGGTGATCATTTGGCATCTAGTGATCACCACATGGTATGGGTTTTTTTGGTTTGGGTTTTTATTCTTCAAATTCTTTTGGCTTTTATTGCAATAATTAGTTCTTTTTTTCAAAAACAAAATTCTAGTCCTACTGTACTAGGACCTTCAAAAATTAAACGAAACTCATTAATGTTCCTCTCCACAGAAATCTTTAGTAATATTAAGACAGCTATAGAGAGGGTTCATTTGAAAATGAAGGATCTAGACTTATAAAACTAGCTTTTGTTAGGGAAGTAAGTAAAAATAAGAAGACAAGAAGGCCGCTTTGGTTCCCAAAAGTAGTAGATCGCAGCAAATAGAAGACAGGCAGAAATATCTGGAAAGGTTAAGAGAAGCTGGACAAGTTATCAGGAAAGCAAATATGCAAATGGAAGAAAAAAATAGCTAACACAATAAAATGTGGGGACATGGCGTATTTTAGATATATTAGTGATAGGAAGAAGTGCAAAAATGGCATTCTGAGACTCAAAGATGAAGGGGAGGAATATGTAGAAGCTGAATAAGGCTGAATTGTTTAACAAATATTTCTGTTCTATGTTCATAGCTGAAGCACTGGTAGCAGGACCACAAAAGACAAAATCAAATAGGGCTGGAGGTGTAATAAACCCTGACTGATTTTCAGAGGATTGTGTTTGTGAAAAGCTAGCTAAACCACAGGTGAACAAATTGATGGGGCTGGATAGTGCATATCCAAGGATACCGAAGGAATTTAGGGAAGTTCTGGCAGCTCTTCCGGCTGACCTAAGCAATGCTTCTCTAGAGTCAAGAGTGGTACCAGAGGACTAGAGAAGGGCAGATGAGGTCCCTCTCCACAAAAGTGAAAGTAAGGAAGAAGTAGGGAACTACAAGCTCATAAGTCTGACTTCTGTGGTAAGTAATTTAATGGTGAAGTTTCTGGATTCCAGTGGACTACAGGACCAGAGGCAACATGGATTCACTAGAGGCAGGTCTTGTCAGACAAATCTGATCAATTTCTTTGACTGAATGACTAGAGAATTGGATAGAGGGAATGTGCTAGATGAAGTATATTTAGATTTTAGCAAAGCCTTTGATAGTGTTCTACACAGGCATCTACTAAAAAAAAAACTGAGTTCCTTTGGTATAGGCTCCAAAGTAATGGAATAGGTCAGGAACTGGTTGAGTGAAAGGCAACAGAGAATAGTAGTCAATGGAGATCACTTTGAGGAAAGGGTTGTTACTAGTAGTGTGCCTCAAGGTTCTGTTCTTAGGCCTGTTCTTTTTAACATTTTTATAAACAATATTGCTGCAGGGCTGTCAGATAAGATTTGCCTCTTTTGCGGATGACACCAAAATCTGCAATAGAGTAGACATCCCTGATGGGAGCAAATAACATGAGGAAGCACCGAGTGAAGCTTGAGAAATGGTCTTAAATTTGGTAGCTAAAATTTAACGTTAAGAAATATAAAGTCATATATTTGGAAGCAAAAACTTGAAAGAACAGTACAGTTTAGGGGGTAAAGAACTTTTGTGCATGAAAGAGAATGGGTGTGGTAGTATGTGATAATCTTAAAATGGCCAATCAGGTTGAAAAGACGATGGTGAAAGCTAGAAGAATGCTTCGGGAGAAGAATGGCCAGTAGGAAAAAGGAGGAATTGTTGCCTCTGTTAAAGACTCTGGTGAGACCTCATGTAGAATATTCTGTACAATTCTGGAGACCACACCTTCTAAAAAATATAAACAGAATGGAGTCAGTCCAGAAGAAGGCTACTAAAATGGTTGGTGATCTACATCTTAAGACTTACAGGGAAAGACTTAATGATCCATGTATGGTGCATCATTTAATCACTCGGGTGAAGATATCTGTAGAGGATGGATGTCCAGTGGGCAGAATCATCTGTGATAGGTGTGACGCCCAGGGCATAATGCTGCCCTTACAGTTAGGATGACAGCAGTGCTGTAAAAAATTATTTCAGTACAAGGGAGCGCCTGGATCAGTGAACCCCTCATCAGGAGATGAGGACACTTCCAGAATGGAGACCAGAGGAAAAACTAGCCTTGGGAGCTGTGAACCCAGACCCATTCCCTCACCAAATCTGGAGAACATGGTTTGGGGGATCACAAACCTAGAAATGGGTCCTCTCGGGTCAAAAATGTGAAAGAAAATAAAAACAAAGCCAGAACCACCCCATGGACATGGTCAGGGATGAGGGATACAAACAGCCCCCAGGCATACTATGTCACCCTTGCCAGGTGTGATGGTACCAAATTATGGAAAACAACTTGATGGCAATGGAGATAGCTGGCCCAGAAAACCAGATGAGGAGCAGGTGTTTGGGCCTGGAAAAAAGGCATCTCTGGCAGCTATTTCATTAGACCTAATTGGTAAACTAACCCAATCTCCTTTTGAAGGTCTCTTAGCGTATCAACGGGATCTGGGGAAGATGTGGTGCATGCCAACGAACCTGGAAACAGGACTGCCTCATTTGGGGACTGTTTTTCAATTTCTATGTTCAGTGATGGGAGAAGTGGACCCCAAAGTGCCCACTGAGCTGTCCATGGGCAGACTATGATGTGTCCTGATGTTGACAGGCTGATCCGCAATGGAAAAACTGGGTTGGCTTGTATTGAAGGTAGAGAAATGCCCTCATGGGATTACTGGAGGAGGGGATCGTCCCCCGGATGGACACCCCCATTCTAGAGAGTACCTGCGGGATCTCTGGGTTGAGCCCAAAAGGGGTGGAGAGGAGAAATTACCCAAACTCAGTAGAGTGGAACATTACCTCCGGCGCTTAGTATGGAGCTTTGGAAACTGTGGTACCCATATGTACCTCTCCATATAATGGTGGTCATTGAGGCCCAGAGAAAAGTTTGAGCTAGGGAAGAAATCTTCAACCATATGCAGCCTGATCCATTTTGCATGGCATAATTTTGCATGGCATATAGTCCTGAAGATGCTAATTACAAAGGAATATTACAATAATAATGGTTGGACTGGCAGGTTGGTCGGACCATCAGAGAGTGGTAGACCAACATTATGACAAGAAATTCTACATTGTCACCCCAACCCTTCCAGGTAGATCACTGGTGAAGATGTCTGGCCTATTATGGTATGGGTGAAGAGACTGAACGGGGGCTGTCATTAATTTTTATTTAACTTAGGTAGTCTTAATGGTAAATAAGAACAGGTGAAAAGAAAAATAAATATGCACATGCTACCTCATAGGTATAAGAAAAAATCCTACACTATATGCTGCTAATAGTGTAAAAGATGTTGTTACTTAAGCAATAAATAAGTAGGAAAACCTGGAAAAAATTGCATTGGTTGTAAGAAAAAATAGAGAGAATAAGAAATAATCTTGCATTTAAAATTATGTTTATAGATGGATAAATATTGTTTAGGGTTAGCAGGTTAACAGGTATTGGAATGATGTTGCCTTTGAGTTAATGAATAGAGATAAAAATGAAACATAGAAACATGATGGCAGATAAAGGCCAAATGGCCCATCTAGTAGTCTGCCTATCTGCATTAACCATTATTTATTTCTCTCTCTGAGAGATCCCACGTGCCTATCCCAGGCCCTTTTGAATTCAGACACAGTCTCTTGTCTCCACCACCTCTTCTGGGAGACTGTTCCATGCATCTACCACCATTTCCATAAAAAAGTATTTCCTCAGATTACTCCAGAGCATATCACCGCTTAACTTCATCCTATGCCCTCTTATTGCAGAGTTTCCTTTCAAATGAAAGAGACTTGACTTATGCGCATTTACATTACATAGGTATTTAAACGTCTCTATCATATCTCCCCTCTCCCACCTTCCTCCAAAGTATACAGATTGAGATCTTTAAGTCTGTCCCCACACACCTTATTACCACATACCATTTTAGTAGCCTTCCTCTGGACCAACTCCATCCTTTTTTTATATCTTTTTGAAGGTGCGGCCTCCAGAAAGGTACACAATATTCTAAATTAGGTCTCACCAAAGTCTTATACAGGGGCATCAATACTTCCTTTTCCCTACTGGCCATACCTTTCCCTATGCAAACTAGCATCCTTCTAGTTTTTGACGCCACCTTAAGGTCATCACATACAATCACACCAAGTCCCGCTCTTCTGTCATGCACATGACTTCTTCACCCCCTAAACTGTACCGTTCCCTCGGGTTTTTGCAGCCCAAATACATGACTTTGCATGTCTTAGCATTAAATTTTAGCTGCCAAATTTCAGACCATTCTTCAAGCTTCGCCAGGTCTTTCCTCATGTTGTTCACACCATCCAGCATGTCTGCTCTATTTCAGATTTTGGTATCATCCGCAAAGAGGCAAATTTTACCCGACAACCCTTCAGCAATATTGTTTATGAAAATGTTAAAAATAACAGAACCTTGAGACACACCACAGGTAACATCCCTTTCCTCAGAGCGATCTCCATTGATCACTACCCTCTGTCGCCTTCCACTCAACCAGTTCTTGACCCAGCCCGTCAATTTGGGATCCATCCCGAGGGCACTCAGTTTATTTATTAGACATTTATTTATTAGATTTCGAAAAGCTTCCTGCCTGTGCAGGACTGATCGGGCTGACTCTTCCCACTTCAGCGTTGGATTCCTCTTGAGCCCATTGAGGGCCGCCAAAAGTTCTCTCCCCAGCGACTCCTCAAGGCAGAGGAAGCTCTCCTCCATCTTGTTCCCTCCTTCCTCCACCTCACACCTCTTATGCATGAAGGATTGCTTTTGTCTTACCTCGACGGGACCTAATGCTAAGCTTTACCTTGTCTAAAGTTCTTACACAATACTATCCATTTGCTAAGTTGTGCTCAATGTTAAGGATCGAGCTCAGTGCTAAGTTTTCTCCTTACCTAGATGCTAAGTTCCACCCTGGCTTTGCTCTCTCACAAAACTAACAGATATTAGTTGGGCATAGTTCTAAGTTTTACCCTGATTAGACGCCCAGTCCAGGTTCCCACACAAAAACAGTTTAGATACTGAATTGTATTCACTGCTAAGGATCGGGCTCTGTGTTAAGTTTCTACCTGTTTAGATGCCAAGTTGCCTAGCTCTTCCTCCGATTAAGCTCTCCCAAATATAAACAAAACAAAACAAAAAAAAACTAACTGATGCTTAAGTCACACCTCCGTTCTTGTCTTACTAGTCTCAATTAGACACCTAGTTGCCCTCCTGTTTTAAACCATATCTCAAAGATTAAATAAGTCCCTAGCTCTCTCCCTGTGTTGACACTAAGCCTTTCCTCTGCTCCGAAACTACTTACACGCGAAACAAACAGGTCCTGCCTCCTGCCCCCCAAAGGCTCCCCTAATTCTTCGTGCCTCTTTCTTCTCCTACTTTGCTCATCTCTCAACACCATCCTCTGCTTGAAACCTTTCTCCCAACCTTCTCGACTCTGCAAATGTCAGTAATATCTGCCCTGGCCTCAGAATCCCCACGCTGATACGCACCAGAAATCATCCCTTCAAAAAAAACCCTCGAAGAGTCAACCACGCCTCTTTAAAGCCTGTTCCCCCTGCCAATCCTCCCAACCATGCCTCTGACTCTCTCACCCCAGTCCTGACACTTTATTGCAACGCCAGATCCGCATGCAACAAGACTCAAATTTTGAAGGACCTACTCGAGGATTCTGACCCTGGATTCCTATGCATCATGGAATCATGGATTACAAAAGATGACCTATTTACACAAAATGAACTCTGCTCTCACGGCTACCAAGGCCTCTTCTCACCCAGAACTAACCGAAAAGGAGGTGGCCTAGCACTTCTCTACAAATCATTCTTCAATGTCCAGCTCCTCGAAAAGGGTAGCCACACCTCACTAGAATATATGCTAGCCTCAGTCAACGATGACCTCTACCTTCACCCACTGGGTATCCTGCTTCTATATCGCCCACCTACCCCTTGGAACAAATCCTCCGAACTCGTCCTCGAGACCATAACAAACGCCTTCCTCAAATTTCAAAGATTATTAATCATTGAGGATATCAATCTCCACCTAGACGACATTACCAGCAAGGATGCGACTGAATTTAATAACTTCCTCACCTCTCTAGGTTCCCCCCCCCTCGCACCCTCTCCAACCCATGAAAAGGGGCACACATTGGACTTCATTAGTTTCCTTGATCTTACCGCTTACAAAACCTCAGCCGATGACACTCGCTGGGAACATGTCCCCTCGTCCGACCACTTCTTAGGGGCTTTCTGTCTCTCCATTTTCATGTCGCATCTTGGGGCCCCACCCCGCACCTCAAATTCCATTACCTTCCGCAAAAAAATTACGAGTGATCTGTTCTGGACTAAATTTCTCAACCAATTCTCCTCCGCTCCTAAGCCTGCAGATTCAGAAATCAACTGGCATAAATGGGTCACCCTCTCTGAGTCCACCTACCACTCCCTTGCCCCACTATCCACTAAAACCGTCTCCTACTCCCGTAAGGCCCCTTGGTACTTCCCATATCACAGAGAACTGAAGCAAAAATGTCGAGCTCTGGAGCACAAATGGAAAAAATCTAAATCCCCTACAGATAGACAGTCTTGGAGGGTCATTATTAAGTTTTACAATACAGTACTAAAAAAAAAGCAAGGAAGAACTTCTACGGCGATAAAATCTCCAGATCCAACAACCAGAGTAGTACATTGTTCAACATCTGGCGCACCTTAACTTCCAAAAACGACTCCACTTTGCTCCCCTCCTCTCCTTCAGTCGATGTTCTAGCAAATGCTCCTTCCCACCTGCAGTCTCCTACAACTCTCTGGTGCCCACCGACTCCAACCCTATCCTAACGGTCTCTAACCCTATCACAGTCGACAGATCCTGGACTGCCTTTGAGCACGTATTCGAATCCCTGGTCTTTAAACTCTGCCTCAAACTGAAATCCTGCAACTGTACCTTAGACCCATTCCCCTCCTACCTATACGAGAAAATTCCAGCACAGGACATCTCATCTCTTACCAAACTTATAAATTCTGCCCTACATTCGGGCCTTTTTTCCCCAGAAATGGGACATATTGCCTTGACCCCACTACTGAAAAAAAGCTGACCTAGACCCTTCCATACCATCCAGCTATTGCCCAATAGCAAATATCCCTCTCCTAACCAAGATGCTAGAGTCTATCATATCTATCCAACTATCATCCAACTATTTAGAGAGATTCTCTATTCTTCTACCTTACCAATATGGCTTTCGTCCAAACTTCAGCACCGAATCCCTATTGACCTCTTTAATCTCAAAGGTTCAACAACTTCATTCTCGTAATAAGTTCGCTGTTCTTCTACAATTCGACCTTTCTACAGCTTTTGACGTTGTCCATCATGATATTCTAGTTTACCAACTCTCCGAGATAGGCATTAACTCCACAGTCCTAGACTGGTTCTCGAAATTCTTACGTTCCCACTCTTATTCTGTCAACATGAATGGCACCTCATCCTCCCCCTGGAAACCAATATGTGGAGTCCTGAAAGGCTCACCTCTATCTCCTATTCTTTTCAACATTTATATGTCCTCCCTGAAACTCCTCCATCTATCCCCCCTAGAAACACTTTACACTTATGCCGATGACATCCTTGTCCTCCTCGAGGCCGACTCGAACCTCACTAACCTCTCTGAGAACATATCATGTATAACGAACCTCCAATCCTGGGCCCACACCGTACAAATGAAACTGAACGAGTCCAAAACAAAACTACTTTGGCTTGGCCCAAAATTAGACCAACTACCCACCTTCATCCCACTGTCCTCTGGCTCCACTATGCAGCTTAAGTTCTCAAGCAAAGTTCTGGGCATCATCATTGATTCTACATTGTCCTTCAATGACCACCTCAATTCCTTGGTAAAAAAAATGCTTTTTCAGCCTTCACATGCTGAAGAAAGTGAGATCCTGTTTCCATCAAAAACACTTTGCCGTCCTTGTCCAATCCATCATCCTTTCCAGACTGGACTATTGCAATTCTATCTACTTAAGCCTAACAAAGAAAAACCTTCAAAGACTTCAGCGGATTCAGAATGCCGCGGCTAAGCTTATCTTCGCAAAAAGTAAATTTGATCATGTCTCATCGCTACTGTCGAAGCTTCACTGGCTTCCGATAATCTCCAGGGTCCACTTTAAATGCGCCTGCCTACACGGCAGATCCTACACGGCATCCTTCCTCCCTTTATTCCACTTTCTTGGAATTCCTCAAATCCTAATACCACCAGATCCACCCAAAAATTAAAACTTCCCCTTATTAAAAGGCATTTCCCATGCAGGAAAACTAGGGACCTCCCTCCCCTTCAGAATCACTGAACTCTGGAACAACCTTACCTCCCCTCTTCGGAATCTGAGCTCCCTCCAACTTTTCCGTAAACATCTGAAAACCTGGCTATTCTCAAAAATGTAATACTTCCCCTCTAAACATTCTTTATACTATGGCCTATAACCCTTCATTGGAGTTCCCCTTCTATCCCAACTCTTGTAAACCATGCAGAGCTCTATGATTGTGAAGAGGATGCGGTATACAAACCTAAGGTTTAGTTTAGTTTAGTCTGTGTGGAACACTGTCAAAGGCTTTGCTAAAATCTACATATACCACATCTAGCACATAAGCTCTATCTAATTCTCTGCTCACCCAGTCAAAGAAATTTATCAGATTTGTCTGACAAGACCTACCTCTAGTAAATCCATGTTGCCTCCGGGATGTTGTTGTTAAGGGAAATAATGACTGAAGAAAATAAAATAATGATGATGTGCTGACAATGGGCTAGATCTAACCGACCCAATTCACTAAATGGCCCACCGTGTGTTTTTCCCCTCGATCACCCATTTTCCGATCCGATCGAATCCCACCCATGCAAATTAGTAAAACCCCATGCAAAATTAGCCAAGCAATTGATTCACTTACATCGCTTGGCTATTTAGCATCAGGTTTTACCAATCCTAAAACCAGATTGCTGTAGACATAGAAACATAGAAACTGACGGCAGAAAAGGGCCGCGGCCCATCAAGTCTGCCCATACCAATGACCCACTCCCTGACTTTTACTCCCCTAGAGATCCCATGTGGATATCCCATTTTCTCTTAAAATCTGACACGTTGTTGGCCTCAATCACTTTCTGAGGTAACTCGTTCCAATGATCGACCACCCTTTCGGTGAAGAAGTACTTCCTGGCATCACCATGAAATTTCCCTCCCTTGACTTTCAGCGAGTACCCTCTGGTGACCGAGGGCCCTGTAAGACAGAAGATATCATCTTTCACCTCTATACGTCCTGTAATATACTTAAAGGTCTCAATCATGTCTCCCCTCTCTCTTCGTTCCTCCAGTGAGTACATCCGCAGTTTTTTTAGCCTTTCTTCATACGTGAGATCCCTGAGCCCCAAGACCATCTTGGTAGCCATTCGCTGCACCGACTCAATTCTCAGCACATCTTTCCGGTAGGGTGGTCTCCAGAATTGAACACAATACTCCAGATGAGGTCTTACCATGGATCTGTACAGCGGCATTATGACTTCAGGTTTTCTGCTGACAAAACCCCTATGGATGCAGCCTATCATTTGTCTTGCCTTGGACAAAGCCTTCTCCACTTGATTGGCAGCCTTCATATCATCACTGATGATCACTCCTAGATCACGTTCCACCATGGTCCTGGTCAAGGTTTCACCATTTAGTGTGTAAGTTCTGTGTGGATTTTTTTTTCCTAGGTGCATCACTTTACATTTTTTAGCATTGAAGCTTAACTGCCAAGTTGACGACCACTGTTCCAGCTGTCGTAGGTCCTGTGTCATACTGTCAGGCACACTGCTTTTACCTACTATGTTGCATAGTTTTGCGTCGTCGGCAAACAGTGATACTTTTCCTCTGAGCCCTTGGGTCATATCTCCTATGAATAAATTGAATAGAATCGGCCCTAAGACGGAGCCCTGTGGTACTCCACTCGTCACGGCTGACGTTTTGGAGGGGGTACCGTTTACCATCACCCTTTGAAGTCTACCGCTTAGCCAATCCTTAACCCATGTAGTGAGTGTATCCCCTAATCCCATCGATTTTAGTTTGTTCAACAGCCTGCGGTGTGGGACGCTATCAAAAGCTTTGCTGAAGTCCAAATATATCACGTCCAGGGGCTCCCCGGCATCCAGATGACTAGTCACCCAGTCAAAGAAGTCAATCAGATTTGATTGGCAGGACCTTCCCCTGGTAAATCCGTGTTGGTGTGGATCACGTAGATTTTCTTTGTCTAGAATTTTTGTCGAGTTTGTTTGATCAGTGTTTCCATGAGTTTGCACACCATGGATGTGAGACTTACCGGTCTGTAATTTTCTGTTTCTGTTCTGCAGCCCTTTTTGTGGAGTGGAATTATGTTAGCCGTTTTCCAGTCCAGGGGTTCTCTTCCCGTGCGCATGGAAAGATTGAAGAGCACGGATAGTGGTTCGGCCAGAACTTCACACAGCTCTCTGAGCACCCTGGGGTGTAGATTGTCTGGTCCCATGGCTTTGTCTACTTTGAGTCTTGAAAGTTCGTAGTAGACGCTACTGGGTGTAAACTCGAAATCCTGAAACAGGTCATTTTGGCTGTCTTTTGTCTGTAGTTGTGGACCAGCTCCCGGCGCTTCACAGGTGAATACTGAGCAGAAGTATTCGTTTAGTAGTTCTGCCTTGGTAGAATCAGATTCTGCAAAGTTTCCGTCTGATTGCCTGAGGCGTTCTATCCCATCTTTGTTTCTCTTCCTGTCGCTAATGTACCTGAAGAAGGATTTATCCCTTTTTTTAATGTTCCATGCTAGATCTTCTTCTGTTTGGAGCTTAGCCTCTCTGACTGCTTTTTTGACAGCTTTAGATCTGACCAGATAGTCTTCTTTTGCCTCCCTCTTCCCAAGATGTTTATAGGTGATAAATGCTTCTTTTTTCTTTTTAATGAGTTCCGAAATTTCCTTGTTGAACCATTGTGGTCTTTTGTTTCTCTGGCGTTTGCTTACTGTATTTATGTAGCGGTTAGTTGCCTCGTTCAGGATGGATTTCAGATTTGACCACATAGTTTCCGGATTGTCAGTTTCTGCATGGTTATGCAGCTCTCGATGGACAAAGTCTCCCATGTTGTCGAAGTCTGCGCCCCTAAAGTTGAGGACCCTCGTCGCTGTGTTTGATTTAGAGAAGCCTTTCCTGAGGTTGAGCCATACCATGTTATGGTCACTGGAGGCCAGCGTGTCCCCTACTGATACCTCCGAGACATTGTCTCCGTTGGTGAGTACCAGGTCCAGTATTGCCTGTTCCCTTGTGGGTTCTAATACCATTTGTTTGAGTTGCGCACCCTTGATGGAGGTTAATATTCTTCTGCTACCACACGTAGTTGCGGAGAGTGTGTTCCAATCTGCATCTGGCATGTTGAAGTCCCCCAACAGTACTGTGTCACCACGCAAAGTGATGTTCTCTATGTCTTCTATCAATTCCTTGTCTTTGTCTTCCTGTTGTCTTGGAGGCCTGTATACCACACCGAGGTAAAGGCATTTTTCATTTCCTCTGGCCAGGTTCACCCAGAGTGATTCCCCTGTGTATCTAACCTCTGTGATTCTGGTGGTTATGATATTATCCTTAGTGTATAGTGCTACCCCCCTCCTAACTTGCCCTCTCTGTCCCGATAGGTCTGCCTGGGTGTTTTTAAAAAAAATTTCAAAGGCACATACAAAATATCTGTCCCATTAAAAAAAAAAGAACCCCCCCCCCCACTGTTGCCAACAGCCCTCCCCCAACGACCCCCGACAATCACGGCGACCCACCTGAACCTAAAACAAATGGAAGGAAGGATGCCCACACCCTCCTGCCATGAAGGACCTCCCCCCTACCCTCCCCCCAAAAAGGCAGAAAGGTTGCCCACTCCTTCCTGCCACCTGAGGCCACCTTCCCCTCCAGGATCCCGTGCCCCGTACCTTAAAAGTTGGGAGCAGGAGGTACTGAAAACTGCTCCTGCTCTCTCGTCAACGAAACTGGGCCAATCAGGCCCCAATCAGGGACTCCTTAGGCTCCTTCCTTCGGACTGGAGAAGGGTCACGAGTGGTGTTCCGCAGGGGTCAGTACTCGGACCGCTGCTGTTCAATGTATTTATTAATGACCTAGAAACAGGGACGAAGTGCGAAGTTATAAAATTCGCAGATAACACAAAACTTTTTAGTGGGGTTAGGACTAAAGAGGACTGTGATGATTTACAAAGGGATCTGAACAAACTGGGAGAGTGGGCAAATAAATGGCAGATGAGCTTTAATGTAGAGAAATGTAAAGTCTTACATATAAGAAACAAAAACCCGATGTACAACTATACGATGGGAGGACTGGTAATGGGTGAAAGTAGCCTAGAGAAGGACTTAAGGATACTGATGGACAAAACAATGAAGCCGTCAGCACAGTGCGCAGTGGCCTCAAAGAAGGCGAACAGAATGCTAGGCATTATCAAGAAGGGTATTACAATCAGAATGAAGGAAGTTACCCTGCCGTTGTATCGGGCAATGGTGCGCCCACATCTGGAGTACTGTGTCCAATATTGGTCACCGTATCTTAAAAAGGATATGGCGATACTCGAGAGGGTACAGAAAAGAGCAACAAGATTGATAAAAGGTATGGAAAACCTTTTATATGCTGAAAGATTAGAGAAACTGGGGCTCTTTTCCTTGGAGAAGCGGAGGCTTAGAGGGGACATGATAGAGACTTACAAGATCATGAAGGACATAAAGTGGAGAGGGACAGATTCTTCAAATTTTCAAAAACAACAAGAATAAGAAGGCATTCCGAAAAATTAAGAGGGGACAGATTCAGAACCAATGCTAGGAAGTTCTTCTTCACCCAAAGGGTTGTGGATACCTGGAATGCACTTCCAGAGGGTGTGATAGGACAGTTTCAAGTTTCAAGCTTATTAGGTTTTTATATACCGCCTATCAAGGTTATCTAAGCGGTTTAACAATCAGGTACTCAAGCATTTATGGTATTGGGTTTCAAGAAGGGATTAGATGATTTCCTGAAGGAAAAGGGGAATGAAGGGTATAGATAGAGGATTACTATACAGGCCTGGACCTGATGGGCCGCCACGTGAGCGGACTGCTGGGCGTGATGGACCTCTGGTCTGACCCAGCAGAGGTAATGCTTATGTTCAATACTTAGTTACCACATTCTCTTAGAAGGCGGGACTATCTCAGACAAAGAACAGGCTTAAAGAAAAAGTTTACATGGTTTACAACAATTTCTAAGATATTCTAAACATATATTTAGGATTACATAAAATCATATGATGATGTGTATATTCTTAAAAGGAAGACTCCTTAGCACCATTTATCTTACAATTTACCAAAGGAATGTACGAATGTTGAGGAAGGTCAGATCTCTTTTCTATTAACGTCATTTTTTTGTTTTGGTCTAATCTATTATATTATCCCGGTTGGATTATTGTAACGCCATTTATCTTGGCATCACTAAGAACTGCCTTCAAAGACTGCAATTGATTCAGAATACCACCGCGAAGTTGATCTATGGAAAGAGCAAATTCGAACATGTGACTCCTTTTCTTTTCTCTCTCCATTGGCTCCCGGTTTATTTTAGAATTCAGTTTAAGTGTTTATGCATTGTTTTTAAGATTTTGCATGGTGTCTTTGCTCCTCTTGTTCCTCTGCTATAGAATGTTTATAGATTTTCATATGCGAGAGGCATTCATCGATTTAAACTTTCTCTTCCTTCTAAGAAAGGAATTCAAGGAGTTAAGAATTTTAGCAGCTGTCTGGTGTTTAAATTTCCCCAACTATGGAATGAACTTCCCCTAATTTTGAGGTGTCCCAGTTCCTTCCAATGCTTCCGTAAACTTTTAAAAACTTTTTTATTCGCTAAATATTTTGAAAACTAACTCTTGTATTTCAGTTTACTTTATTTTTTTATTTATTGTTAACCGCATCAAGCCTCAATGGCTGAAAATCTCCATGGCAACGATCCAGGTCAGATAGATTTGTCTACCTTCTCTGGACTTCCCAAAGTATAAACCTCAAAGTATTTATAAGTTTGGGGTTTTTTAGAACATTTTCCTGGATTTTCCTGGATTTTCCTTGGATTCAAGATATACATACATACATTCATATTTCACATATTCCATAATTATTAAAGCACATAGAAGATATTTTAATATACAGGCTTCTCTCACTCAGGAATGTGAAATCATATATCTTCATTACAATTAGACCAGAAGCCAGAGACCCCTTCAATCTCTTAAACATAGCAGTTTAAACAAAGAACACAGAAAGAGACAGGCTTAAGGCGGGAAAGTAAACTTTAGCTAAAAGCCTGAAAACAAATAGAGAGAAAGAACTCAGGATTTTCACCTCACCTTTTATAAATGTCAGCGCAGTTAATCGTTCCTAAATCCTGCTTAACCAGCAAATTATACTATTATATATTATAATTATTCCCCTTTTTCCTCTCTATATATAATTTCCTGATATTTTGTTAATTATCCTTATAAGGATTTTTTTAAATTATGTTTGCTTATATAAATATACACTCTGTCTAAAACTTGAAAAGGTCTCTGCCACACCCTGTTATCATGCTAGATAGCGCCACCTCAAGTACTGCAAGATGTGGTTAGGTGTAAAACAAGAAAGTTGTATCTTTGTTAGAGTAAGGGATAGTAGACATAAAGGGGATATGTTGTATTTACAAGATAGATATGCCATGTCTAAATGTTATATAATGAGGAGATAAGAAGATTGGGAATAATGATGATGAAAAGAAAAAGATAAAGTTATGTTGGAATCCACAAGTGTAAAATGATGCATTTTACCTAGGACCCTGAATAGGATATGGGGGGAGGTAAAGTGGTATCCTCTGAAGGCAGAGAAAAAAAAATGATTTCTGGATGGTAAGGGAACTCATTTTTTTGTTTAAGGAGGGTAGAGTGTGTGATTCCCCCCCCCTGAAAAATGCCTCTGCTACAGAGCAGGAGGCACTGGATTTTCAGGGAGTCACTGAGTGGTATGGATAGAAGAGAACAGTGGGAGGAGTAGGAGGATCCCTTTTAGATGAAAGGATGAAGAACACTATAAAAGTGGAGAGAAGAGAAGATTCATGGCCTTTGGTGCTCATGATCTCCTGCCAAAGCCCTTGTACTGAGGGAGACTCCTGGAATGCTGATTGCTTGTGCGGAGGAGAGAGTCTATGAAGGTTTGCAGAAGAGCAGACAAATAGAGGTGGAAGAGGGAACATAGTGGGGTTTTACAAAAAAGGGGAAAAATACTTTACTCATCCTCAGGATCCATGGGAGAGGACAGAAACAACATGTGCGTAGAAGTGGAGGAAAGAAAAAGGGAAATACTAAAGAGATAATTTGGAGTGAATGAATATTGAGACCTATATACCTAGATAGAACAGGGAAAGCAAAGAATCAACTGGAGAAATCTCTCATAAAGTAAGGCTGAGAGATTTCCATATCCCCAGCCCCCACCAAACTAAAACTCAGAAAAAGACGAAGAGAATAAGTGTGTTTTTAAAAGCCACTTTAAATTTTTGGTACGAGTGCTGTACTTTTAACTGAGGAAATAATATTCCTTATAAGGGAGCAATAAAAATGAAAGCTGAATGCCTTGTTGATTCTAAGCATGCTTGTGCAAGAGAAGGAGATACTAAGCAAATTATCTAGTGAGTAAAAGATGTCCAAGGGGAGTATAGCAATGTGATGAAGGGTGTAGCTTGGAGCCATCAAAAGCACAGTCATACACACAGGATTACAAATGGAAACACACATACTCACACTCTCTCTCTCTAGCCATGTCCAAACACTGTGGCAATGAATGCCATCTCAGGTCCTTTCTGGACACATACCCAATTCATATACTTCAGGAATATTATGTAAGGTTGGCTCCTACCTCACATACAATCATCTCCTGGAGGCTGAGAAATTAAACAAGCTTCCCTCCCCAGGGGAAACTTCAGGGATCTGGTTACTTCTCTTCCCTGGCATTTCCCTAGGTATTGCAATCTCTGATGCCATTCACTTGGAGAACTCTTCCTGTAGGGGCTCCTCCTCTAAGACTTTTTGATGATCTGTTCTACCGCAAGGAATTTAACCACCTCCCTACCTAAGCCCCAGGGCTGGCATTGGGAGGGGGTGCAAACAGACAACTGCCCTGGGCCCCAAGGTTCTGTGCTCCCCAGTGTGCCGGCAGGTCCTTCCCCTTTCTAACCAAGCCAGTCCGTCACCCTGATTTTCAGTCTTGCGGACAAATCCATTTTTGTTACAGATATAGGGACTATGGATCGTCTGCTATATTTTTGTCCGTTTATATTTATTTTCTGGAAGTCAATCTGGGAACAAATAAATTTAGTTTTGGATTCAAATGTTCCACTATCATATGAGGCTATAATCTGTGGAACAATTTTACATGTGAAACTCACTCTAGATAAATATAAGAGTCGTCTATTTATGATTATGACAGGTGTAGCCATTCAATTAATCACGAGTAACTGGAAGAACCATGATAGAATAAGCTACACTTTTTGGTGGGTGAACATATGCACTATGTATAGATATGAAAGAATTAATGCAGAGTGTAGGGGACTTAGTGATGTTTTTAATAAAGTTTGGAGCCCATTGATTAAATTTGTGAAATTATAATAATATATTTATCCTATTTTTCCTTTTGTTCAGTTACCTTTACACATCCATGGGGGGTGGGGGGGTTGGAGGGGGGGAATAAATATTGATGGAGACATTTGGGTAACTTTATTCTTCAATTATACTATACTATATATTATATTATGTTATATTTTATTACTATTATATGTAGGGAAACTGAAAATCTTGAATGATATATTTGTTACCTGTACAGATATTAGTGTAATGTATGTAATACCTACTGTTCTTTCATTTATATGACACTGTGAACCAGGAACAGTCAGCCGCAGCAGCAATTCTCAACCACTGCCTGTGGCCCCTCTCCATGCTTTCCTTCTGCCGCAGTCCACCCAGGCAGAAACAGGAAGTTGCTTCATTGGGGACAGACCACGGCAGAAGGTGAGGGTGACATCAGACTTGTGCAAATAGAAGGGGGAGGACATGCCGGGCTAGGAAGCCCCCTGGACCAGCTGTTTTTTTTGTTGTTGTTGTTTTGGGGTTATTGTTGTTTTTAAGTAGAATAGGGAAGAGGGTAAGTGCCAGGCTGATGGTGGAGTGAGGTGAAGGTTAAGAACTTATGAGGCCAGAAACGGAGAGAAAGTGAAAGATGGTGGGCAATGGTCTGAAAGGAGAGGAGATAAAGGGAGATAAGTTGGATGTGAGGTGGTGTGAAGGAAAGGGGAAATAGATGCTTGAAGGGAAGACAGTTGGAAAGAGAAAGGGAGAGATGGTGCAGAAGGAGGAAGAAATATAGGATGAGAGAGTAGTTGAAAAGAGAAAGGTAAAGATGGTGGACCTGGGGAAGCCAGGGAAAGAAATGGAATGGGAGGGTAGTTGGGAAGAGAAAGGGAGAGAAATTGGATTTAAGGATGGAAGGAAAGTAGGGAGGGCGAGAGGGAGAAATGGTAGGTCTGGGGGTGGAAAGAAGAGAGAGATGTAGGATCTCCTTTTATCCTCCCTCCTTCTCATTGTTCAACATCAAGAGGGAGGGAAGAAGAACAACAGAAAAGAAAGGGACAATGGAGAGAGAGAATGAGAGATGGACACATGGGAAGGCAAGAGGGAAGAGAGGTAGGATATGAAGATGTTAGGAGATGAGAGAAAGGGACAGGGAGATATAGCCTGACAAGAGTGGAGAGAGGGAGGGGGATTCTGGAAGTTGTGAGCCACGTGGAAGAGGTCAAAAGAGGGGTGACAAGAAGATAAGTGAGAGAACAGAGAGTATAGTTATATAAATGTGGTAATGGGGAATAGACTGAAAGAAATAAGAGGCTGGGAAAGGCATGAGATGTGAAATGGAAGAGCTAGGGACTGAGAAGAGAAAGAAAATTGAACCCAACTAGGTATCACCCACTGTCTCACAGGGACATAATAAAGGACAGCAAAAAAACAAATATTATCACGCGTAGTTTATGAAAACAGTATTCAATCAATCAATCTCCATGAATACATAGGTCATATTTTCAAATTTTATATTCCCCCTACCCCCGTCTACTTTTTAACCCCTTCAAACAAATGTAGGTTTCTAATTTCCAAACCTGTGGAGGGGCATAATCGAAAGGGACGTCTAAGTCCATTTACGTCCATCTCGCAAGTTGTCCAAAGTAAAAAAACATCTTAAGATACATTTTCAAAAAAATACGTCCAACTTTTTTTTCATTTTGAAAATTGTCTAATTATACGTCCTGCTGATCTGATCGTCCAAGCCGCTAAATCATCCATCTTTATACCACATTTTTGTCCAACTTTCCGTCCAAGTCCAAAACGCCTAGAACAAGCCCTGTTGGACGTGGGAGGAGTCTTTAAAGTGATGGACAGCACACCCTGACATGCCATCTAAATAGTGGGTGCCATACCTTCTCCTCCATACAGCTCCCTTATAGATTATGGTGAGCCCCCCAAACCACCTCTTGAATCCCCTAGACCCACTTATCTACCACCCCAATAGCCCTTATGGCTGCAGGAGCCACTTATATGCCAGTAAAAAAGGGTTTTGGGGGTGTATAGGGGAGTGCACATGTTTATGTATCAATGCAGTGATTACAGAGGCTTATGGGCATGGGTCTTCCTCTCTATGGGACCCTAACCCATCCCCAAGACGACTTAAGCTGCCTCTGTGCTGGACGACTAGGCTTTCCTATGCCAGGCGGCCAGGTGATGATGGTCTGGAGGCTGAATTTTAAAGGAGTGATTAATATTTTATGGGGGTGGGGGGTCGGTGATCACTGGGGTAGTGTGTGTGGTCTATATTATGTGTTTTCAGTGCTTATCAGATGAGTTTAGGTGGGTTTTTGTGACTTAGACCATGTAAAACATGGTCTAAGTCATAACATTCAAGTTCCGTCGATCGTCGAGTGTATTATACATGCTGTACGACTAAGTCTAAGCTGGCCCACGTCCCACCAACTCCCACTCTCGACACTCCTCCCAAAACACCCTGTTTAGCTTTGGTCATTCAGCGGCACTATGAAGGCCTAGGTTGTTTAGAAATACATCCAAAACCCATTTTTAGTATCGGCACTTGGACGTATTTGAGAAATGTTCGTCCAAGTGCTGACTTAGGCCGGTTTTTGGGCATATTTCTCTTATGATTATGAGCCCCATATTGTTCATCCATCACTTTTGGTAACTAGTCATGCACATAAAATTCAGTAATGCACTTGAAATATTGATGTTAATGAATTCAAAAAGGGGATCCAAATGTGTATAAATATATTAAAATTTTTCCCACCTGCTCTTTATATTGACAGACACCATCCATAAGAAAGTGTGCATTTGATATCTCTATAACATTACCACAGAGTTCATTCTTTATCCAATGAATAAAGATACACAGTTTGCTATCAGGCATGCCCTTCACAGAAACAATATTCATCCAATTCTAAGTCTAACTCCTCATCCAGATCTAAAAGACTTAACTCCTTTCTTCTGGAAAGTGACCACCCCATGAGATGCTCCAAAAATGCAACCACAATTCCTGCCAAAGTTTCTCTACATAAAGGCAATCACACAACGATGGACATATGATCCCTATGGACTGTCACATTTTGGACAATTACTTGGCCTCCTTGGCCAAATCTTACTCACCTACCCTGGGTGAATATATATTTGATGAGGATTTTAAACAGCATTATTTAAGTTGTGAGCTCTCCACTAACCCATCGCTTCCTCTCACTCCTTCCAAAAAGTCTCCTGTGTATTCATCTATTCTATCTCTTGTCCATTTTTGGACCATATGTTCAAAGGGGGCGTTCTTATATTTCTTTATAAATTCCTTATAATACCTCCCAATCAATTCTTTACAGATACATTGTAAAGTTCACACCTGATTGAATGTCTCATTATCCCAGGCTTATCCAACCTTTTTTTATTGGGGGTCACATTTATATTTCATAACATTTGGAGGATCAAGACACATGTGTGAGCATACTCACACTCTCTCCTTCTCTTCGATGTTCCGTTCCCCCCCCCCCCCATACTAGATCTTTTCCCATATAAATTCCCTGCCCACCATACAGAATCCAATATTGTTGCACAGATGCTTGGGCAAATGCTTTCACATGCTTATAAAACCTATTCCAATTTATACAGTCTAACCATTTGTTGTTTTAAAGTAAAATCACAAAAGGTATTCCAGAATGTTTGGAAGTGTATTCTAATGCCCTACTTTAAAATCATTTCAGCTTTTAAATTGCACACTTACATGTGCAGATTGCAATACATGTATAAAGGGCTATTTCAGAAAGCCACTATTTACACATGGAAATATCTCCACCAGGTTTTATACCAGCTCAAAGCCACATTGTTTTGGACAGGGCATTACACAGGGAATTCTCCTTAATCCCTCGTTGTTTATTTCTGCCTCCAAAATAAAACCAAATTAGAATTGCATCCTCACTATTAACTCGCAGCTTTCGCAGTGTAGGTTTGTAAAATAGGACAGCTACACATAAAGCAGCACCACTTACATGTGGCAGTGCCGAAACCGCCATATGGAAGCTGGCAATTGCACTTCTCAGTTTATCTATGCATATATTTCTAAAATGGTTGCACTTACTATATGCTAGCAAATACATGTGCACTCCTCTAGTTATTTTAGAAAAAGTTCTGCAATGGCAAAGCCTTTTCTAAACTACAGTTGGAACTGAGCATGTCCTGACTCGGATACCTCATTTCCAACCTCTATGTAAAATGGTCCTTTATATAACTTAATATATAGTCCTTTATATACCTTAATAAATACCTTAATATGTAAGCAGGACAAGTAAATAAAATATTGACTGTATAAGATATTTAAAGTATAGCGCTGCATGCATCTGGTAGTGCTATAGAAATAATAAATAGTACTACTAGTAGACATAAGAGATCAAGTATGATTTAAAGTATGAAAAAAGGCCCCAAAATACTATATATAGCAGTGTATGTGAAATTACAAAGTTTATTGCCAGTTTGTAAATGTGTTTCTTACTTCTAGTAAAGCTGTCTGATATATTATCTACTCAGGATTCCATATGTACTAGGATATAATTTTGTAATGAAAGACTTAAACTTTTGGATTAAAAATAAGAAATAAACATTTTATCAGAGATACTATGGGCTCCATTTTAGCGCACGCTAACCACGCGCTAAACAAAAAATACTAATGCAAGCTCTATGGAGGCGTTAGCATTTAGCATGTGCGGTATTGTAGCGTGCGCTACGCACACGCTAAAAACGCTACTGCAGCTTAGTAAAAGGAGCCCTATGTAACAACCCATTGTGCCACAATACAGGAAAATCATAAAAAATACTTCTATCCAGTTCATAATTAACCAGCGTATCTGTGAATATTAAATACATAAGATTGATGATCCAAAAGGCCAGTACAAACTATCACTTTCTCATAAACAGGGAATATACCATATCAGTAAATAATTTCAACAGAAAGCTGAAGGAACAATATATCAATTATCTTTCTAGAACAGTGGTCTCAAACCTGCGGCCCATGAGCCACATGTAGCCCGTCAGGTACTATTTTGAGGCCCTCGGTATTATAAAGAATGATTTTTTATGGAAAACCTGTGCCTTAAGTGTCCGGTGGACGCGTCTGGTGGTTGCTGAAACCTCACACAAGTGCTTTCCTGCATCTGTACGCAGTTGTGAGGTGGAGTCCAATCGCGTGTAGAAGCAGGAAAGCACTTGCGTGAGATTATAGCAGTGAGGCAGGCAACGTTCCAGAATGTAAGGTAACCATTGGAGGCAGTGCAGCTTGGGCATGTGTCCAGTCCTGGAGGAGGTGAGAGCTGAAGGCGGTTGCGGATGTGACCGCCGGACTCTTAAGGCACAAATTTTCCATAAAGAATTATTCTTTACTAGTCTTTAAGCCCGTTACATTAACGGATGCTAGAATAGATCTGTCTGTCTGTCTGTCTGTGTTTCTTTCTCTCTCTCTCTCTCTCTCCCTTGGCCGCTGTCTGTATCCTTCTGTCTCCCCCCCCCCCCCCCCTGAGCAAAGCTGTCTGCCCCCAGGACACACCTCCCCCCCAAAGCAGGCCCCTTTCCCTCTCCCTAACTGTCTCTCCATGGCCCTCTTCTGTCTTCCCCCCCCCGAGCAAAACTGTCTGTCCCCAGCACACCTCCCCCCAAAGCAGTCCCCTTTCCCTCTCCCTATCTCTCCATGGCCCCTTCTGTCTCCCCCCAGCACACCCCTCCCCCCAAAGCAGCCCCCTTTCTCTTTCCCCCTGGCTCCCGGTATTGATTTCCTTCTTACCCTCCCAACATCCAGGCGTCTTCTGGCCTGCTCCTCTTCACCAAAGCAGCCTGCGATCGTGGTGGCCGGCTTTAGCGAACCTCGCAGGCTGCTCTCCAACTTGGTAGCACGTTCCCTCTGACGCGATCCCGTGCGTCAGAGGGAGCGTGCTACTGAAGCTGGAGAGCGGCCTGCGAGGTTCTTTAAAGCCGGCCATGATCGCAGGCTGCTCTGAAGAGGAGTATCAGCGGCAGCAGCGGCGAGTGAGGGCAGGAGGTTTCACGGCGACTCCTTCTGCATGGAGGTGGAGAGCGGCTTACGAGGTTCGCTACAGCGGCTGGCGAACCTCAGCAGGCCGCTTTGAAGAGGAGCGGGAGGGAGGAGTCGCTGGTGTCTTCTGCACAGTCACGTGCAGGCGGCGCGTGAGGACTGGCACAGAAGCACACCTCACGGCGCCACCACTCACGAATTTTCAAGAGCACATGCACCTCTAGCATTTTATTATTATTGATAATACCGACGGCCTCAAAATAGTTGGTCCAAAATCTTGTCTCTTGCAGTTGATACTTTGATAGTTTTTCACTTTCTGCATGTTGCACTGCTTTCAGCTGTACAGTATGTAGCTGAAATTACCAGAAGCAATTAAGGAAAGATTTATAAATTATAACAAGTTTTACCTCATGCAAAGTTGTCATTTCTTTAATAACTAAATTCTAAATACCACCAAGGTTTGTAAAGGTTAATCACTGAGTTGCTAGTGAATAACCTCGGGGTCTTCAGAATGCCAGCTAGGTCGCTGACGTATGTGGTGGGCGCCTCCTTTTAAAATCAGCAGGAGAGACGCTGCGGCAATTTTCAAACACTTGCGATTAGGTCTGCAGCAATGGATTATTAGGTTAGTGTTTATCCGGTGAGTGGGTCATCTTTAAGGGTGAATAAATGTATGTTTTTTTGCTTTTTTAACAGAGTGTTAGTGTTTGAGTTTGTAATGAAGGGTTTTCTTTTTCAAGCTCACCTCCTCGGACAGGTGTTGCTGCAAAGCAAGCTAAGTACAGTTTGCATAAGTTACAATGTATTTAGCAGTTTGATGAAAAAAATAAGTAATATACTACAAAAAAAACACAATAAATAAATAGTTAAGAAAAAATGAAAAAGTAAAATAGCATTAATTTTTAGTATAAACAATAATAAACCAACGGGACTAATGAGGAGTCCAGCCAGCATGAGTCTTGCAACCCAGCTGGCATTCTGAAGACTCTGAGGTTCTTCACTAGCAACTCAGTGATTAACCTTTACAAGCACTTTGGTGGTATTTAGAATTTAGTTTTGAAGATGGAAGATTGAGTATTGGATTTGTGATAAAGGAGTATACACTGTTAAACAAAATGGCACAAACTAATAAGACATTTCTTTAATAAGACATTAACTATTTTTTTGCTGCGGCCCTCCAAGTACCTTCAAATCCTGCAAAGGGTTTGAGTTTGAGACCACTGAAATAGAGGATTAGCTCCTGTTCATTTAAAGATAGGGAAATCACTGCCAAGATTTACAATCTGTTACAGTAAGAGGATTCAGACAACCCAACCCCTTCTGAGAACAGATCACCTTACTTCTGTGTGACCTCCAAAGACAGAGCAGGCTCTTTCTCAAGGTTCCTGTCACACCATTGGCAGGTAAAGGCGGAAATGAAGTAACATAGTAATTCCCCTCAATGAATGGTTTTTACCAGTGTTGTGAAGTATAAAATATGTTATAAACAAACAAATCCTGGCCCTTGAACTATCCAGCCACTCTGATTTTCAGAATAGCCAGGATGTATATGTATGCAATAGATTTGCATTCCCTGTATCTAAATCTACAGGATCTCATGCAAATTTACTGTAGAAATTCTGAAAACCAGATTAGCTGAATGGACCTAAAAGATTACATTGGGAATCACTGTGGTAATAGACCATTGCAGGTTTTCTTTCTGTAATGTAAAAACTAGCAGGCAACTATACTGCTTTATTTTATATTTTTTAAAAATAAAAAAAGACATGATCTAATAAAAAAAATACATAGAACCTGCCAACTTTCATTTTACATATTTCTGTTACATATGTCTATTGGCTCAAACCAAAAAAGTGGCACAGGTCATTGCATACTCATTCATTCATGTAATAACACAAAACAAATATGCAGTAACCGGAAGTTGCACATTCTGTTTACGCAACACAGGGCAAAGCTGAGGATGGATAATTAGTCAGAGGGATATTTTTCTCTCCAGGATGTACATTTTTATTTTAATGTTGGCATTAGCAGGAGGAACATCGCTTGCTTGGAAACCAACTGGCAGCGACTCAGAGTTTTCAGTACACAGGACTCAGATGACACAAAAAGTGTACGTACACCACACAGAAAAGATGCAGAAATGTAAAAACATGGAAAGTCTTGATGAAAAGTTGCATTTTATATGATGAGAATATGATTTATTAGTACTATGCCTACAAAATTACAAGCATACTACCATGTAAACAAGAAAATTACCTAAGAAATTTTTAACAGTAATTTGTATATACTGGAATAAGATGTTTACAAGAAGAATGTATTAATCTACCTACTTTTGCACTCTAATATACAATAATGGAACTGTAATATGTTTGTTTATGTTTATTTAAGCATACATTAATACAAGCCACATACTTACTGAACATAATTGTGAAAATCAAATCATATTGACTGTGAGAAATGTATTTCAAGTATTATCAAATATATGATGTTCTTCAACAAAAAATATTCAAAATGATCATACCAATATTTGAACATTCTACAATTACCTTTATGCTGTGTTGCCTTTAAACTACAGAGATATTCTAAACTTATTTCTTTATAAGAATCAAAAAAAGTGCCAGCTAGAAATCACTGAGAAGGCACACATCTATATAGATTTTCTGTTTCTGCTTTCTAGGTGGTGGAAATTTACAAAATGATGCTGCATTCACTATACAGCTCTTCGTATCATTGCGGTGGTTACCGTATTTACCCCCTCTTTTACTAAGACGCACTAGTCATTTTAGCGCGTGCTAAATATTAGCGCCCGCTACACGCTAATGGATGTGTTAGCGTTCAGTGTGCACAAAAACAGCTAACGCACCATAGTAAAAGGAGCCCTTAGTATTTAATAAAAGCTTTAGAAAGCATCTACTTTAAACAATAATTTCTGAAGGAAGGTTAATTTTCTGAATGTGAGAGGCTCAGTCTAATATTAAGGCTCTTTTACTTTGCCAGGTATTAAGCATCAACAAATGTCATATCAGGACATCTCTGCTTCTAATGTACAGTCTGACTATATATACTGTACTATCTTTTATTAGCACTGAAAAATCAAAATTACCATCCTTTGTTGCCCATTAAGACTAGAGGTCTGCACAGGAACAGGGATCGTGGAAATCCCGCGGGTCCGTGGGGGTCCCCCCCATAACCCACAGGACTCCCACAGGGACCCCCCTCTGGCCCACAGGACTCCCACAGGGATGGAAGGCTTTGAAAGAAGGGTTCGTCCATATAATATAATGGACACGTCAGCCTTAGTAAAAGAAGGGGTTTATAAGTTAATTACCTGAACAGAAAACAAAAAAAGGGTTCCATCAAAGAGATTCCACAAGGAAAACAGCAGCACAAACACAAAAGAAACTGTGGAATTGATGAACCTGTCAGAAGTAATTGCTTCTTTTTATGGGGACGGGCGGGGATGGAGGTAATTCTTTGCAGGGATGGGTGGGGACGGAGAGGATCCTGACGGGGACGGGTGGGGACGGAGAGGATCCTGGCGGGGACGGGTGGGGACGGAGAGGATCCTGATGAGTTCGGGCAGGGATGGGTGGGATTTCTGTCCCTGCACAACTCTCTAATTAATACTTGCTGTCTGCTAAACAGGATGTCCGGACTTTGCCCAGGTATTATCATCACACCTTATCATCTTCATAAGAGAATTAAGAATTATTTTTAAAAAAAAATTTACAAGGGATTTTGAGAGAAAGTCTGAAAAACAAGGCTGAAGAGCTAGGACTTTCAACCAGTGCAGTTCTTAAATATCAGTCTTCCAGAGAGCTTCACTGTTACTGTGAAATTATAACAAAAGAAACATAAATAAACATTAATGCTAGATATCACACTGACCCACATTATATCAGACTACCATTAACCGTGGGTTTCCAGTCATTTTAAAATATACCTTTCAGTGTGTTCAATAAAATATTAACATGTCAGTGGAGACCACAACCCTTCTACCCACAATCACACATGTCACTAATTAGAAGCCATACCAAAGATTCACAAAAGAAAAAAATATGCTAGTAAAGTTATTGAGCTATACAAGAATCCAACTAATTTTTTACTAATAATGTAAAAAAAATGTGCAAACTAAGCATATATAGCAATCAATGAAGAAGAGTCTTTACAGGATTCAAGAAGAACACTACAACTTTGGCCTTGCATATATTTTTAAATCATTAAAGCTACACATTTGTGCACTAAATCTGAGAAAAAGCTTCATTATAAAACTGAAGCTAACTATTATTAGCATCCATATGATGCAACTGGTTCTCATAGAGAAGTTCCTATATATTTTTCAAAAATATTCCCTTATTTTTCAGGAATCTCTGAAATTTTTTAAAGAAATCTATAAACATCGAAGTTCACATACACAGAAGAGTCATTTAAATATACTTATCCTAATTCAGGGGTAGGGAACTCCGGTCCTCCAGAGCCGTATTCCAGTCGGGTTTTCATTGGCTTTCCCCAATGAATATGCGTGAGATCTATTTTGCATGCACTACTTTCAATGCATATTCATTGGGGGAAATCCTGAAAACCCGACTGGAATACGGCTCTGGAGGACCGGAGTTCCCTACCCCTGTCCTAATAAAATGGACAAAGTCTGCATTACTATAAAACAACAATATAACACAGACATGCTACCCACCTTTGCAAAAAGGCAGTTTTACACTGTTCAGAGATGAACTAAGAATCTTAATAGATATTTGGCCCCTGTAAAAGTTTCCAGGTTTGCCTTTCCATATATGCTCAAATTAGCGGTTGTTCACTTTTCCTTGCACGTGCTAGTACATGGAAAACTGAAATTAGATGTGCCCTACCTCTTGGCACCCGCTGGGTTTTATGAATCGCATAAATGCTGTACATAAATTAGAAACTTCACCTGTAGTGCACTAGAATCTGCCCCGAAAGCAGAAGGCCGGGCTGGATAGGCGGCAGAGCCTCGTGTGGACAGCTCCGTGGTGCTGAAGCCGCCCATCCACCACCACCACCTCGCATTGCGCGCTCTCTCGCGCCAGGTTTGTGGGGCCTTTCCCCCGACCCTCGCGGCAAACATCAGAGACAGACTGACACTGACAGCTTTAGAGAGGGGGGGGAGGAAGGGGACAGGAAAGATGGCGGAGACGGCTGTAAAGCCAACCTGAGCCTGGCAAGTGCAGGCCTGGACACCCAAGCCGCTCTCGCCCGTCACGAAACCGGCGAGGCGCAGCAGACAACCGGTTCCTCCCCCCCTCCCAGACCAACCGGTTCCTATTCCCCCCCCCCTCCTCGCACCTGGAGAGCAGCTCCGGGTTGCAGCCATGTTAGATTTATGCCCCAGGCCGCCCCTCACGGAAAGCGGGGGCGAGATGAGGGAACACCGAAGAGAGCAGTTCTAAAATACACCGGAGGAAGGGGAGGCTCCGGGGCCGGGGGGGTTCTTAACGTGACAGTCACCGACTTACTTGAGCACAGACTGCTCCTTCTCCTCCTCCTTCTTCTGCCGGTCCATGACGGCCAGGATGATCTTGCGCTCCTCCTCGGTGAGGTGGCTCAGGTCGGGCACGTCGGGGGGGGGCGGCTGGGCAGCGGGGGCAGGGCCGCCCCGGGGCCCGAGAGGAGCCGACATGTCGGGCGCTGGGTAGCGGCGCTCGGGGGAACACTGCGCCCCTCGGCCGCCCTCCCTCCCCCGCGGCGGAGCTTCTTCAGCTGGGCGGGCAGGGCCGGGGGAGACTCTGGCGCGAGGCGGGGGCTCCGGGGGCGCGCTCCGTCCCCGCGGCTGTCCGGGCGCTGCTGCTGGGGCACCCGCCGGACATTCCCGCTCCCGCAGAGCTGTGTGAGCGGGGCGGGTTCCCCCTCCACCGCGGGCGCCTTGGCGGGGCTGAGCGTTGGGGGATAACGGGGGGGAACGGCGGCGCGGGCAGTGTGAGCCGAGGAAGGCAAGTGCGCATGCGCGCGTCACTGGCAGGGGCTGAGCGGGAGGAGGAGGAGTTCGGCGACGAGCCGCAGGGGGGAAGGAGAGAAAGGGTGGGATCGAGCGATGACAGACAGTGAAAGCAGGCAAATGGGCTCCGTGTAGGCAGAGGGGCGGGCTCAGTGGATGGGAAGTATTTATTTTACTACACACTACTTTGCCGTCATGTTAAACGGCTAGGATGCGGGGGGGAGGGGTGCAAAGGTGACGAAGTGTATGCGCCGGTGTAACAGCTTTAGGTGCTGTAGCCGAACCTTCAACCTTAACCCGCTCCTTCCCCTCCCACAAATTTTCCAGTCGCCTGCCCTGAGCTCCCCCACCCAAACTTTTGACGTTCGTGAAATATTATTGAATTTTAATGTTTCACTACCCCCAAAAAAATGAAAAGAAAATACAATGCCAAACAAATCACACTACCTAACAAGAAGCATAAATTAATACACCCTTAACTAAATTTACAAATTTCAGGATAGAAAATCTTCACAGTACAGCCACAGAAGCATAGTTATAAATGTAGACAGATATCGTTCCAAATTAGCCCAAATTTTAGCTTTCTGCAATAAGGTTCCTGTTTTGTCTGCTATTGACAGTTCAGATTTATGGATCTGTAACAATGAATGCCATCAAAACTGGACATTAAGGTTTGTATTAGTTTTCCAGTGCAACAAAACTTTTTTGAGAACTACAGCAATTATGTTCTTATGTAAAAATGTGTTGAATTATTTTCCACACCTCAGTCCAAAAAGAGTATGGGCTCCTTTTACTAAACTGCGATAGCGGTTGTAGCGCACGCTTAATGCGCGCTGAATTGCCCCACGCACTAGCTGCTAATGCCAGCACTGAGCTGGTGTTAGTTCTAGCCGCGTTGCGCGAGTTTAGCGTGCGCAGCAATTCAGCGCATGCTAAAAACGCTATCACAACTTAGTAAAAAGAGTCCTATGTAAGTTGACACTCAAAAAGCATATGCTTAAGAGTTCCCTCATACCGTTGGCACAACCAATATCTATTGGCCTTTAAAATCCAGCAACTGCCATACATTGTGGAGTCCAAAGAGTATGATGAAACAAAAAAACCCATATAAATTGCAATAGATTAGCAAAAGGTAATGCATGATTAACGTTTGTCCAAGAAGAGAACCTACTACTCTGCAGCTATATTATATTGCACTTCTTTTTCCCAACCTTTCTGCAATACTGGTTTCCCCCAAATATTTCCATGTATAAACAATTTATATAAGGTTGAAACAATATGACCACATTGAATAAAGATGAGACTAAATAATTAATACTTGGCACACAACTAGTTTTATTACCAAGAAAAGGTTTTTTTTTTGTTTTTTTTAAATTAAACAATGCATTAGCTGTAACCAACAAAAATATTGAGAATTAAAGAAAATTGTGATTGTAAATCTGACAACGCCTTAAATTGTTCACCATGTAATAAATGTTTAAAAGACCAGATTTGTTTTCCTAACCCACTCTTCCCAGCATTTTAGCTTATCATTAATTCTGAAATGAGGATTATACCAAATTGAAGAATGTATACGAGGAGCCACTGAAAAGTTCTTCACTCAACCTACAAAATTAAGGCAGTCTTCATCTAGGGCTATACACTTAGCCAAGTGATTTTCCACTTTTTGTTGTCTGTCAGAAAAGTACAGAATGAAAAAAGTGGAAAATTGCTGGACTAAGGGGCTCATAATAAAAAAAAACCCTCCAAAACGTTCAAAATGTGGCCTAAATCGGTACTTGGATGATCAAAAAGCCAGATCATCTAAGTGCCGATAATCAAAGCTGGTTTTAGATGTATCTAAGACCAGCTTAGGCCGTTACCCTGCCTCTAAACGCCTAGAGCGAAAAGAGGATGTTTTTAGAGGAGGGGAAAGGGTAGAAGGTGGGCCGACCTAGACTTAGTCGAACAGCAAGTATAGCCAAAAACTTTAACAGGTTGCCCAGTCGGAACTTATATGTTTTGACATACACCAAGTCAAAACAGGTATAAGTTCCGAATAGGGGCCGCTGAGCTGATCACGGCTGCTGCGATCAGCTCAGCAGCCCCAGCAACCTGCCCACCCCCCACCACAATAATTGCGGCAGGAGAGATGGCTCATCTTCCCTGCCATGATTGAGATCCCCCCTCCCCCCCCAAACTTCCGCGAATCGCAGCAGGAAAGATGCCCAATCTCTCCTGCTGTGATCGCGATCCACCCCTAAACCCCGACAATACTGGCAGGAGGGAGCCTAACCCTTCCTGCGGGAAGGCAACCCCACCCCCCCTCAAATATGGGCAGGAGGGATCCCAAGCCCTCCTGCCCACGGTGCACCTCCCCAAGACCATCCCCTCAAACCCACCCAACCCCGCAACACCCTGACACCCCCCCTGAACTTATGTTACATTGGCCGGATGGATAGGCCCCCAAGCCCATCAACCCAGCAGGCCCGCATTCCTCCGAATGGCAGACCTAAGGCCTGATTGTGCTAGGTGTCTAAGGCCTCACCCATAGGAGGGGCCTTAGACACCTAGGCCAACCGGAATTGGCCCAGTTGCCTTAGGCTCCTCCTTTGGGCGGGGCCTTAGGCACATGGGTTGAGATAGTCTACTAATTCAAAACAACTAGGAACAGACAGTTCCAGATTAGTCAAAAACAACATCACATCATCCACATAGGCAGAGGCGTTCATCTCCACACTCCCAAACTCCAAACATGTAATAGATGAATCATTTCTAACTGTAATTAAAAGAGGTTCCAAAGCAATGTTAAACAAAAAGGATGACAGAGGGCACCCTTGATGAGTCTCTCTAGCACAGTGTTTCTCAAGTCGGTCCTGGAGTACCCCCTTGCCAATCAGGTTTTCAGGATATCTACAATGAATAGGCATGAGACTGATTTGCATATATTGCCTCCATTGTATTGCTACTGCTACTTATTTCTAGAGCACTGAAAGGTGTACTCACTCAGTGCTGTACATTTTAACATTCAATAAATGGTCCTTGCTCAGAAGAGCTTAAAATCTAATTTAGACTGATAGGACATCTCAGGGTTGGGGAGTTTCTGGCAGAAGGAAAGATACAATAGGTATAGGTATCTGACAATGAGTTAAGAGCTGAAAGCAGCTTCAAAAAGGTGGGCTTGTAGCTTGAATTTGAATACTGCTAGAGATAGAGCATGACGTATTGACTCTGGCAGCCTGTTCCAGGCATACGCATGGCAAGAAAGAAGGGACGGAGTCTGGAGTTGGCAGTGGAGGAGAAGGGTATAGATAGGAGGAACTTTTCTCCTTATCTTTTCTTCAGCCCTTTCTTTGCCAACTTAACTTATCTTTTATTATCACCCATAGTTTGTTTTTTTATCCCTCAACATTGCCATTTTACCTTTATCAATGTATCTTTAGGATGTACTAGTGTTCCTCTTGAGATAGGACAATTCCTCTTGCTCATTTAAGTCCAACACATTTTTAGGACATTGAATATGCCTTTTTTTCTAAGTTCAACATCTGTCCCAAAAATTTACCCATTGATTATGGCAGCTGGATCATTTTTTTAAAGTAAGATATTTTCTTTACATTTAAATGTTGTATTTTTTCTCAGTTTCCACCTCTTTATCATGCTCCCATCTATCTTCTCCTCCCTACTTGCTCTAATAGAGGGGTTTCTGTATTCATTCTACTACCTGCACTTCTCATACATTATTATACAGCGATGCAGAAACAAAGAGAGACGAGTTAAAAATATGTCTTCCCATCCATTTACATCCTCTCTTGTATTTCTTCCTTCTCCTCTTTACATTCACATCCCTCTTTACTTTTCCTTTCCTTTTTCTCTTAGCTTTCCTGCCTCTCCATTTCTATTTCCCCATCTTTCATACTATTATCTCATTTAACAACCTTTTACCCAGAAGTGACCCATGCTGTACATAGGGAGCCAGTTCATGTTTTGAAGATTAGGCCTCCATCATCTCTCTCTCTTATCTCCATTATTTTCTCCTTTCTTCTTCTCCATTATCTTCTCTTTTCTTCTTCTGTCCTTCTCCAGCTGCCTTGGATCTCCTCTTTCTATTTTCCTTTCTCTCCCTTCTCTCCTTTCATTTTCTTCTTTTTCTTCCTATTTCTAGTCATATTTTGCTCCCCATCTAAATGAGGTCTCACCAGAGTTTTATTCAGGGGCATCAATACCTTCTTTTTCCTACTGGTCATACCTCTTCCCATGCACCCTAGCATCATTCTAGCTTTCAACATCACCTTTTCAACCTATCTGGCCACCTTCAAATCATCACATACAATCACACCCGTACCTCTCTTCTATCGTGCACATAAGTTCTTCACCTCCTAAACCGCACCTTTCTCTCAGGTTTTTGCAGCCAAAATGCAGTTTTAGCTGCCAAATTTTAGACCATTTTTCAAGCTTTGCTAGGTCTTTCTTCATGTTAGTCACACCATCTGGGATGTCTACTCTATTGCACATTGTTGTATCATCCTCAAAGAGGCAAATCTTATCTGACAACCCTTCAGCAATATCGCTTATAAAAATGTTAAAAAGAACAGGCTCAAGAACAGAACTTTGAGGCATACCACTGGTAACATCCATTTCCCCAGAGTGATCTCTACTTAACCAGTTCTTGACCCAGCCTGCCATTTTGGGGCCCACCCCAAGAGCACTCAGTTTATTTATTAGACATCAGTGTGGAACACTGTCAAAGGCGTTGCTAAAATCTAAATATACCACCAATTATGCCAGCTATTGACAGTTCAGATTTATAGATCTGTAAAACTGAATGCCACCAAAAATAGACATGAAGGGCCAAATTCTGCAACGTGTGCTAAATTTAGGCATAGTCTAGATGTCCTCCTTAGGTGCACTTTGTAGAATTGTGCTTAAGAATGCTAAGCGGTGCTCAGTGTCAGGAGGACGCCCAACTTTTAAGACATCCTTTACAGAATCATGGGGTTTTTTTTAGACGGGAGTTAGACGTTCATCCAATGTCCTTAATGTTATAATTCTGATGTTATTAGAATGGTGAAGTTATGCTATTTTTTGTTTAATGTTTTCTTGTACTTATTTTCTATCAGAGGTACTGAGTTGGATTCAAACTAGGAACATCAGTGTAGAGGGCTGTAGCTTTAAGCAGTGTGCTACAGAGGAAACTAACAAGCTGCATAGCAATTGTAGAATTAGGTCTTATAGGCATTGTAAGGCAGTATACTTTTGAGCATGGTTTGGGCTTCAGATAGACTTGAGTTCTATGGACAGGACTTAGGCGGGCTTTGGATGTTCTCGATGCAATCTTGTAAATAAGGTTTAGAGATTTGTTTTTGCTTTATTAAGCTCAAAACACATTTAATAAGCCACCACATAAACAGGGCACATCAATACAAACAAACATATTGCATGCCAAACCTACTAGTTTTCTGGCCAAACAGCAATGTTATTTGTTAATTACAGAACATGAAAAACACAGCTTTAGGCTTCTGGCTAAAAAGCAACCCTTTTTTCCTCACTAAACAGTGCTTCCTGCGCTAAAAACCACTATTGCGGTTTAGTAAAAGGGGGCCATAGTGCAAAATATAAACAGCAGATATAAATTCTCAAAATGGACACATTTTGATCACTAAATTGAAAATAAAATAATTTTTCCTACCTTTGTTTGGTAATTTCATCAGCACTAGGATTCCCCTATGAAATTGATAGTGGGTAGATACCCATGATGAAAAATTTACAGCACATTAACGAGAGATGGCCCTATGGCAGGGGTGTCAAACTCAATCACATAAGGGGCCGAAATCTAACACATAGGCTAAGTTGCAGTCCAAAATTTGTTAAGATATTTAAGGGTCCTTTTATTAAGGTATGTTAACCAATTTAGCATGCGCTAAATGCGCACTTTAATAAAAGGACCCCTTGGTCTTAGTAGAAGTATAGGGTTACAACTAGAGAAAAATTCTGTCCCCGTCACTGCCCCGTCCCTGGACCACCATCCCCTTCACCGCCCTGTCCCTGCCATCCCCTTCACTGCCCTGTCATGATTTTTCTTTGGACTAGAGTTTCTATCCTACTTCCTTGACAATTTAGAGTAGGAAGTGCCTAATCTCCTCCAAAACCTGAATTGACTCCCTATGTGCAGCATGGGGCACTTCATAATTATAGGAGTTGCTGCCACCTGCTCTATGGCTTTGCTACACTCCTTCAATTTGCTCTTTATTTCCTACAGACAAACTATAGTATTGTGAGAGCAGTAATAATGAACAATGTAGTATACATGCAAACAGGATATTAGAAGTGCAGAGTGGACTTTTATGAGTAATAGATTTAATCACATCTAATTACCTTTGTTGCTTTCATTCTGCTTTACTAAGGGGAACATTTCAAGAAATTGCATTAGTCAGAAAATGGAATGAGATGACGATAGCCAACAAATATTCAGAAGGTTGACATTGACAAAGGAAGGGATAACATGGCACTAGCCAGAGACAATAAGAGGGTGGCTCAGAACTCACTGGCTGAATTGCATTTTTCATTTATGATCAAGTGGTGCATACACTTAGGACTAGATCTGGGATATAGCACCCAAATTTAGGTGCTGACAAAATTCAGCGCTAAGCACTATTCTATAAAGAGCTTGTACCTTATATAGAATAGCATTTAACACGGATCTCATGCCTAACTTCTGGCCCAGCCTCCCTGTCTTTTGCTAAAACCCAGTGTAAAGACCAGTGCCCAAGTTAGGAACAGTTAGGCAATATTCTGCAGTTCCACATACAGATTTTTGGAATGCCCCTTTTTGAGGTATGCTCCATGAGAACTAGAGACCGTGCCTTATAGTGTGCAGAAAGATCCATGTGCACATTTTAATGAGTGTTAATTAACATCAATTATTAATGGTTCAGAAATCATTATCCAATTTGTTTGTTCATGCATCTTGGAAGCATTCTGATTCAAACAATTAGGTTGCAATGTACTATGTCAACAAGCAGGAGGATACAAGTTCGTACCTTCTGAGTCAGCCCTCCGCCTAAGCACTCTAATTTATTTATCCTCCTTGACTATAACTTACTCCTCAATATATCTCTTAAGATCTCTGGATGACCACCAAGTGGTTGTGCTCAACCCACACATGGCACAATTAGAAGCTGCTCATCAAAGTGCATTTTTTTGTAGCCTCTACACTTTGGAACATTATGCCTTTACCTCTAAGCACCGAATGTTCTCTTAAAACTTAAATCGCCACTGAAAACCTGGCTCTTCAAAAAGGCCTTTAACCTTTGATTTCAAGCTTTGGCTCAGCATCTGCTGGCTCCTCACTCATCTTGACAGTATGTGTGTCTCTGACATGATTGATGCTCTGTTTATATATTATGGCATTCCTTTCATATGTGTATTTACTAGCCTGTAAATCTCTTAGTTCTGCCTGACAGAGCCATATAGTAAGTTGTGAATAAATAAAATAAATAAATATCACTGCTAACTGGTTAAGTGATGGCTCTGCCCAAGCTCTGCCCTTGGACCACTCTACAACTGTCTTCTTAAATGCCACTGAATATCAGCACTTAGGCAAGCAAAAACAATTTAACTAGGCAGGAGACAAACAGAATAGTAATGGACCGATATTCATACTGCCATGGTTGGCAGTGAACCCAGAAATTCAATTCCAGGGCCGTATCCAGCCATCAGCATTGAATTTCTGGTTACGTGCAGGTGCCATAGATATAGCCAGCCAAGTTAATATTCATCGGTTGGTTAGCTAAGTCAGTGGTCAAAGACAGGCCTGCTATTTAGGCGGATCTTTCTGGCTGCTAGACTTAGCTGGTCAGCCAATGAATATTGGCATTAGCAAATTACATTGCGTGAAATAGCCGATTATCAAGATATTTAAGAACATAAGAATTGCTATACTGGGACAAACCCCAAAGGTCCATCAAGCCCAGTATCCTGTTTCCAACAGTGGCCAACCCAAGTCACAGCTATCTCCCACTATATCAGTGGTTAGCGGTTTAACGCTATTTAAACAGCTGGGAGCCCTTCCTAGCCAGCTAAATGCCACTGAATATTAGGAGGTAAGTTCTCACAACATGCAACCCCCTAGCTATAGGCTGTCTTCAAAAGTAAAAATGAGAATGATTAACAAGGTGCTGCAATGGGCACAAGCTAACATTTTTTTGTGGACAACCTGCTTCTTTCCTATTTTTGTCTTGTGTTTTGTTTTGTTATATTTTTGAAGGCAGCCTTTAACAGAAAAGAAATAGGCCTAGAGGGGATGGAGCTAAATTCTAATCTCCTAAGAGATTCTGGGGGATTGACTTGCCAAATCTACTGTTGTGTCAGGAGGCTTTTTCCAAACAGTAGTGGTTTGTGAAAGTGTGAACAGGTGTCCATGTTACAGCCTAGCAAATTTCCTCCATGGAAGCTATCTCAAATGAGCTACTGATAGCACCATATAGAAAGAGAGAAAAATGAAGGCAGATGAAGACTATATGGCCTCTCTAGTCTGTCTGTCTGTCTATGCCATCTACTATTCCTTCCTCTCTTTTAGAGATTCAATGTACTCATCCCAAGCTTTCTGGAATTCGATACACTTTTGTCTCCACCACTTCCACTGGGAGGCTGTTCCCATGTATTTACCACCCTTTCCATGAAAAAGTATTTTCTGAATGTACTTCTGAATTTATTCCCTTTCACCTTTATCCTATGCCCCTTCATTTCATTGTTTCCTTTGAATTGAAAGAGACTCACCTCGTATCTCCTCTCTCTGACCTTTCCTTCAAAGTACATATATTGAGATCTTTAAGTCTGTCCCATACACTTTATTAAGAAGACCACTGACCATTTTAGTCCTCTGATCTGACTCCATACTATTTATAATTTTTTGAAGGTGCAGTCTCCAGAATTGTACATAACACAGTATTCTAAACTAGTGTTTAAGCCCGTTACATTAATGGGTGCTAGAATAGATGTGTAGACTTAACAGATCACAAAATCTACTGAAAAAACTTACGGTGTGAGCGTTAATATCCATTGTACGGTTGATTTCCAGGTTTTAAACAGTTTTCTGAATGTTAAGTTGTTTTTTTTTTCTTATGTTGTTGTTGGATGCTACGGGTCTCAAAAATTGTTTGCTTTCCCATTTTTCCATCAGACCCCTGTACCACTCATACACCCAGTTTTCTGAAGCAGCTCTGGCAGGGTCTGACACAGGTTCCTTGTAGCGATAGGGAAACCGCCGCAGGCTCCTTAGTCAGGTGGAGGAAACAGCCACACGCAACCACCACAGATGCTAGAATAGATGTGTAAATTTAGGCATTTCATAATTTCTTTCTTTGTCTGTCTTTCTTTCTCTCTCCCTGCCCCTTTTCTTTCTGTATGTCTTTCTTTCTGTCTCTCTCCTTGGCCTCTGTCTTTCTTCATTTCTGTCTCTCTCCTTGGCCGCTGTCTGTCTGTCCTTTTTTTTCTTTCTGTCTCTCTCCTTGGCCACTGTCTGGGTTTTTTTTTCCTGTCTCTTTCTCTCCTTGGCCGCTGTCTGTTTTTATTTTCTTTCTATCTCTCTCCTTGGCCCCCTGTCTTTCTGTGTGTCTGTCTGTCTGTCTGTCTGTCTATCTCCCTGTCCCCTGCCTGTCTGTTTCTCGTGCTCCTTCTCCCACCTACCTTTTTGTTTATAACGTTATATAGTTAGGGAAAAGTGTCTGCCGCACACAAACCGCCGCAAGCTCCAGCTGGAGGAAATTGAGGAAAGCGCCGCACGTGCTGCAAACTACAACAGGCTGCACCAGTGCACATATTGCACGCTGTAGTGTGCCACTCGCTGTACTGCACTTGTCTGCCACGGAGCTACGAATCAGGGATCACAATGTGTGCATGTGCGGTAAGAGTTTCATTATAGCGGATGATGTTTCACCAGAGACTTATACAGGGGCATCATTGCCTCCTTTTTCCTACTGGCCATTCCTCTTATGCACCCAAGCATCTTTCTAGCTTCTGCCTTCACCTTTTCTATCTGTTTGCCACCTTACATACTATCACACCTAAGTTATATTCCTCTTGTATGACAAAAGTTCTTCACCCAGTAAACTGCAACGTTCCCTTAGATTTTTTCCTAGCATTAAATCTGAGGTGCCAAATTCTAGACCATTCTTAATATCTCTAACATTATGAGATATGACATGTCTCTCAAGATTCAAGCCTGCTTGGGCATAAATGAAGGAAATGCAGTTTGTAGGCCGATTAGACAGCATGTGTTTGTTGACAGCAACTCCTATCCTTTTAGGGTCACTAGAAACAAAAATTGAGTGCATATTTAAGGCATCCATTCCAAACAAAAATCCCTCTTGCAATCCAATGTGCGCAATGTGGGCATGAGCCCTGGGAAAATTATTAGTAGGGTGATAGACTGATTAAAGTGAAAATCCACCACCAAAGGGCATAACTTAGCATGAATGCACAGAATCATCCTGTTGTACAATTTAGTGTAAGGTGAATCTGTTACTAGAACCTATGACTCACTCTGCCTACTTCATGGAAAATGAAGAAGATTTTTGAGCCTGACGGTGAGAGAATAAAAGTTGTAAAGAGTTTTAAACTTTTGGGCTCTTTGGTAAACAAGGAAGCAACTAGCAGGGAAGTAATACTCCACAGAATTGGTTGCTCTATAATAAAGGCTCTTGATAAAGTATTTAAAGGCAAGGAAATAACAGTTAAAATGAAGATCAGACTGGGCCATATACTCCTTTCCTCAGTTGTCAATTACAGATGTGAAAGCTAGACATTACATAAACAAGATAGAAAGAGGATTGACTCATTTGAACTCTGATGCTGTAGAAGGATTATATCAGAAAACATCCAGTTAACTATAATCTTCAATCATTCATAAATGAAGACTTGTAAGGAAATACTTTGATACTCGATCCTCAGAGGGTTAATCTCCCGCTGTTCCAAGTGGACAGAGCCCACCGAACCCGATCTTCATAGGATCTCATTGGATCAAAATATAACGTTTTTTTAATATATTTTTCTGTTTTATATATCAATAAATAGTAAGTGTAAAACTTTTACTTAGCTTAAAGATTTATTTTAAAGAGGGGAGCGCCTCCACCAACATGTCCATGTTTCACACGCTTTCCTCAGGGTCGAGGCTCCCTTAATATATCTGTAAAACATTTAATATATTTGAATATCAAGCATTCACCCATCATTATTTAATGTCAATACTCTCAAGTAGTTAACCTCATATGGCTAATCAAGCCCCACATATTATGTAATATTAATCTAAGATTTCAGCTTACTGTTTTGCTCAATAGAAATCGCTCCATTCGATGTGCTATCATTCTAGTTAGGAGCGTCTGTCATATCCGGTTTTTAAACCCTTGAAACAATCCTTGAGACAATCAACCCCCAAGGGACCTAAACGTGCATTACGTCAAAAAAATTTGCAAGGGACTATCTATAAATTCATACTAGGGACATCCAGTCGATCTCTTCGTTCAATCCACTAGGTGATAAAGCATTCAAAGTATATATCCATTTTTGTTCCTTTATGTTAAGAGCTTTTTTATAATTCCCACCCTCCTTCCCTATTTTTACAGAGTCAATAATACGCCACTTTATATCAAGCCATGTGTGTCCCTTCTCTACCCAATGATTTACAATGGGTGCCGTATCCGTTACCGTATGAACTCTAGATTTGTGTTCATTCATGCGTATCTTAATAGAGCGCTGTGTCCTACCTACGTAGATTTTGTCACAGGGGCATTGAATAATTGTTGTGGCAACTGTCAGTGGTGTTCTTTGACCATTGCAGGAGAAAATTGGATACATCCAACCACAGGAATGGTTATACGATCTAAAGAAATCACTAATTGTAACACCACTAATGTTGTCTACATTATTCAATGCCCCTGTGACAAAATCTACGTAGGTAGGACACAGCGCTCTATTAAGATACGCATGAATGAACACAAATCTAGGGTTCATACGGTAACGGATATGGCACCCATTGTAAATCATTGGGTAGAGAAGGGACATGGCTTGATATAAAGTGGCGTATTATTGACTCTGTAAAAATAGGGAAGGAGGGTGGGAATTATAAAAAAGCTCTTAACATAAAGGAACAAAAATGGATATATACTTTGAATGCTTTATCACCTAGTGGATTGAACGAAGAGATCGACTGGATGTCCCTAGTATGAATTTATAGATAGTCCCTTGCAAATTTTTCTGACGTAATGCACGTTTAGGTCCCTTGGGGGTTGATTGTCTCAAGGATTGTTTCAAGGGTTTAAAAACCGGATATGACGACAGACGCTCCTAACTAGAATGATAGCACATCGAATGGAGCGATTTCTATTGAGCAAAACAGTAAGCTGAAATCTTAGATTAATATTACATAATATGTGGGGCTTGATTAGCCATATGAGGTTAACTACTTGAGTATTGACATTAAATAATGATGGGTGAATGCTTGATATTCAAATATATTCAATGTTTTACAGATATATTAAGGGAGCCTCGACCCTGAGGAAAGCGTGTGAAACATGGACATGTTGGTGGAGGCGCTCCCCTCTTTAAAATAAATCTTTAAGCTAAGTAAAAGTTTTACACTTACTATTTATTGATATATAAAACAGAAAAATATTTTAAAAAACGTTATATTTTGATCCAATGAGATCCTATGAAGATCTGGTTCAGTGGGCTCTGTCCACTTGGACCAGCGGGAGATTAACCCTCCGAGGATCGAGTATCAAAGTATTTCCTTACAAGTCTTCATTTATGAATGATTGAAGATTATAGTTAACTGGATGTTTTCTGATATAAATTACATGGACTGATTCCAGTTACAAGTATAGCCACTAGAATACTTTTCTACACGTAGAAGGATTATATGCATGCCATGAACTGGCAGGATAGCTAACAATTTTGGAAGAGATCAGCCCAGATATGTTACTCAAAGCCCACATGAAGAAGTTACGACTATCTTATTTTGGTCACACCGTTAGACAAGAGAGATCACTGAAGAAAGGCATCATGTTTGGGAAGATCAAAGGAACGAGGCAAAAAGTGGGTCTTGCAACTAGGTGGCTGGACACATTGATAACTACTATGGGGATGACGCTGGAGGACCTTGTTGGACTTGCACTTGATCAACCTCTTTTTGGATCTTTAACTCATCAAGTCACTAGGACTTGAATTTGAGGCGATGGCATCTAATACACAAACACATACACACTTCACAGATATCAAATGGCTCAAAAGGAGCATTCATCAGCTGGGTTAATTTCATTTTCAGATCCCACATCACTGTGAGAGCCTTTATAGGAGGCTTCAATAGAAGCAAGTGCTACATGAATAAAACAGCTAAAAACTATACAGAGATGAGATGTTCTTCTACATGCTGATGGTAACCACCAGTTGCACTAAAGTATACCCTAATAGAGCTGGTTTTCAAACCTGTCTCAAACAGATGTAGAAGATATTCAAGCACTTCTAGTATGGGATAGGAAAAAAGTTTATAAGAACATAAGAATAGCCTTACTGGGTCAGACCAATGGTCCATCTAGACCAGTAGCCCATCTTTACAGTGACCAATCCAGGTCAGTAGTACCTGGCACAGGTCATTAGTACCTGGCAACCCCCCCCCCCAAATTAGCAACATTCCATGCTACTGATCCAGGGCAAGCAGTGGCTTCCCCTAAGTCTGTCTCAATAACAGACTATGAACTTTTCCTCCTCCAGGAAATTGTCCAAACATTTCTTAAAACCACCTACATTAACCGTTCTTACCACAACATCTGGCAACACATTCTAGAGCTTAACTATTTTCTGAGTGAAAAAATATTTCCTCATATTGGTTTTAAAAGTATTTCCCTGTAACTTCAAGTGTCCCCTAATCTTTGTAAATTTTGATGGAGTAAAAAATCGACCCACTTGAACCCATTCTACACCACCCATGATTTTGTAGACTTCAAATCGTATCTCCCTTCAGACATCTCTTTTCCAAGCTACGAGTCCTAACCTTTTTAGACTTTCCTCATATGCGAGGAGTTCCATCCCCTTTATCATCTTGGTCGCTCTTCTTTGAACCTTTACTAGTTCCGCTATATCTTTCTTGAGATAAGGTGACCAGAATTGAATACAACACTCAAGATGAGGACAAACCATGTAGCAATACAGAGGTATTATAACATTCTTAGTCTTGTTAACCATCCCTAGCTTCTTGTTTGCTTTTTTGGTCGCCACTGCCACGTATTGGGCAGAAGGTATCATTGTATTGTCTACAATGACACCCAGATCTTTTCTCTTGGGTGCTAATCCTTATGATGGACCCTAGTATCTGGTAACTATGATTTGGGTCATTCTTCCCAATGTGCATCACTTTGCATTTGTCCACATTAAATTTTATCCACCATTTGGACGCACAGTCTTCCAATTTCCTAAGGTCTGCCTGCAATTTTTCTATCCTCCATCCTCCTTCACATCTATTTATTCCATCTATCTATAAAACTTATCTGCCATCAACACTTTGCAGCCAGCCATAATATAATGAACCTCAGCAATTGCACAAAGGGACAAAGAGATAGTAGCATTTTCAAAAAAGGCGGGAGGATCTCTATAAAGGATCACCTTTACTATGTTCATGAAGCACTGAAAATCCTTATGGTGGACAAGGAATAGGATGTGTTTACCTTGTTACCCTTGTTAGGGAATATTGTCTCTTAATCTGTTCAATTCCCTCCTTAAGCTATGTTACTCAAGAGACAGTAAAAACACAGAAGCACAGCTTTAAAATTAAAAATGTTTATTAAAGAAATTAATTTGATAGAATTACAGTGAGGGAAATTTTAGGTACAGATAGTTAATGTGTAACTGGATGGCAAACAACTACAGTATATCTCAAAACAGACTTATCAAGTATCTAAGTTCTACTAAGCTACTCTCTACTATTATTCCATTAATATGTATTCATATATATTTTAAGAATAACACAGGTTCCTCAGATTTCATTCTTAGTAATTTATAGCTATAGTATTAACTTGAAATAAATATATATTACCCAAGTATCTCTCTCTTAGATTGGCCTTCAAGCTTCATGGCTCTCTGACCATCATCTGATAACATTCACAACTCAACACCCTCCCCTCCAGACACGACCAATTCTCACCAATACATTCAGGAATCTTCAGGCTATTGACCCATGCACTCTCTCTGCCACTGTCACCCCCCCAAACCCCCCTCTCCAACACAACGTTATGTAAATCTGTCAATGAAGCAGTGTTTTCTTATAATACTATTCTATCCTCTGCTCTTGATATCCTTGCTCTGCCCACGTCACATCCTGTAAGGTGCGCCAAACCCCAGCCCTGACTGACTGCTAAGATCTGCTACTTATGTTCCTGTGCACAAACTGTGGAATGTCACTGGCTGAAATCCCATGTTCATGCTGACTTTGCTCACTTCAAATTCTTGCTGACCTCTTTCCAAACTGCCCTTATGCTTGCAAATTAAGACTATGATGCCCGCTTGACTGATTTTCTTGGTTCCAACCCTCGCCATCTCTTTACCATATTCACCATCTCTTTACTACAATCACTCTACTCAAAGTGCCCTCACTTCTGATTCTTCCTTCGCTTTCTTCCCAGACCATGGCTGAATACTTCCACGAGAAGGTTCTCAAGATTAATCTTGAATTCTCAACTGAATCACCACTGCCTCCACCCGCTGCTGACCCCTGCCACTTTTTCTTCCTTCTCTTCTCCTCCAAACACATTACCTGTTCCTCTGATCCCATCCCCACCCATCTGCTGATCATCATCTCTCGTACTGTCATCTCTGCACTCGGCCATATCCTCAACCTATTGCTCTTTACTGCAACTGTATCCAACATCTTCAAACACACTGTAATTATGCCATTTCTAAATAAGCCATCACTGGACCCTACCTGCTCCTCCAATTATCGCCCCCATCTCCCTCCTCCCCTTCCTATCCAAGCTACTTGAATGTGCGATCCAGCACCGTCATATTGATTTTCTTACATCTCGAGCTATTCTCAATCTCCTTCAATTGGGATTTAATTGTTCCAAGTTAGGCGACTGTTCAGGGAGGATGGTCCATTGCTATATAGGGTTTTGAAGAGCAAGCAAAATTGCTACAGCACCAGCGATCCTCTCTGCAGGCGGTAATTAGCTGAAACTGTGGGAGGCCAGGGGGAAGCTGGGAGAACATACAGGCCTTCGGGGGGGGGGGGGCAGGCCTTCAAGGGGGAGGGGGTCCTGGTGTAGAAGTACATGGAGGGAGGGAAGGGGGTTCAAAGAGACGTGCATATACCGGACTGGAGGAGAGGGAATAAATAATGGGTATAAAAACAGAGGAGAGGGAGAGAGATGGTGGACAATGGGATTTAGGTAGGGAAGGAGCAGAAAGGGAGAGAAGTTGGACACAAGGGATGGTGTGGAGTGGGGGGATAGACATACTGGATAGGAGGGTAGTTGGAAAGAGTACAGGAGAGCTCGTAGACTCTTGGGTGGTGGGAAAAGAGGGAGAGATGCTGGATGAAAGGGTAGTTGAGAAAAGGAGAGATGGTGGATCTGGGGATGGTGGGGTCCATCTCTGCAGCTGCGGGGATGGAGATGAAAAAAAGGAAAGATGCCAGACCTCCGGGGGAGAGAAGGGAAATGGAAGGGGAAGACAGAGATGGAAGATGGATGGTTAGCACAGAGAAAGAAGAAAGAAGGAGACCCTGGCAAGTGAGTTATCAGAAGACAACTATGATTTGAATAATGACCAGATAACAAAAGGTAGAAAAATAATTTTATTTTATGTTTTGTGATTACAATATGTCAGTTTTGAAATGTGTATCCTGCCAGAGCTGGTGTTAGACCGCGAACGTGAGCTAGGATTTAACAGAGAGAGGAAAAGTCTTTATTTGTTTATTTTGTTTACACCACAGTGCCAGTGTGGGTAAGAGAGGGCAAAGGAAGTGAAGAGGCTATAAAATAAACCCACCAGGATGTTTGAAAAAAACAAACAAACACACACCCAATTGGGCAGGAAAATTGAATCAATTCGAAAAATCAATTCAATAGGCTGAATTGAATTTAAATTTTTTTTCCTGAATCGGGCAGCACTAGTAGCCAGTGTGTGTCTTGCTAGGTGGCAGTGATGTGGTCATATTTCTTCAGTGAGTGGATCAGTCTGAGGGCTGTGTTTTGCACTGTTTGTAGTTGTTTTATCATGGTGGCAGGGCAGGGCAGGGTAGGTACAGTATATGATATTACAGTAGTCTAGTAGGCCTAGTATTACTGCCTGGACCAGGAGTCTGAATTGTATTCCATCGAAGAATTCTTGGATTTGTCTTAGGTTACATATGACTGCGAAGGCTTTCTGGACTGTTTTGTTGATATGTAGTTGCATGGTGAAGCTTCTGTCTATCGTCACCCCCTAGTAGTTTTAGGTGGGGTTGTATGGGGTATGAGATGGAATTTATTTCAAGGTTTGTTATGGTAGGGACCCTGCTGTTTTCGAGAAGTAGGAACTGTATTTTGTCTGGGTTTAGCTTTAGTTTGTGGTTTTTCATCCATTGTTTTACTGTTTCTAGTGTCTTGGGTAGTGCGTTTATTGCTGTGGGGGTCAGTTGATCAAAGGGAAGGAGGATGGTGATGTTGTCTGCGTAGCTGTATGATGCTATGTTTAGTTGGTCTAAGCAGGTACCGAATGAGGTGATATATAGATTACATTACATTACATTGCGGTTCAAGGCGGATTACAAAAGAAGTTATCTGGCCATTTCCAGAGGAATTGAAGAGTAGAGAGATTTGCTACAGAGAATTGGGACGAGTCTTGGAGTTAGTTTGTCTTCAAGGATGTCTTGAATAGGATGGTTTTTATTTCTTTTCTAAACGATTTGTAGTCTGTAGTCGTTATCAGTAAATTGGAGAGTTGGTAGTCTAGTTTTGCTGCTTGAGTGGCTAGAAGGCTGTCATACAGTTTTTTTCATTTGACATCTTTGATTGGGGGATGAGTGAATGGTCTGTGCGTTCTCCTGTGTCTGGTTGAGGTAGTTTGGATTAGGCGGTTGTTTAGATAGGCTGGGCTGTCTCCGTTTATGGTTTTAAATAGTAGGCAGTAGAATTTGAATTGTACTCTTGCTTGTATTGGGTTGAAGAGTGTTGGGGATGGTGGGGATTCTTGGGGCACACCACAGGGATTGTACAAGGATTCTGATTATTCTTTGTTTGTTTTTACCCTGTAGTTTCTGGATTGTAGGAATCCTTGGAAACATATGTATACCCTGCCTGTGATTCCTATTGTCTCCAATATTTGTAGTAGTATGTTGTGATCAACCAGATCAAATGCTGCGGTCAGGTCTAGTTGTATGATAAGCATTTTTTTGCCTTTGCTCAAGTGTTGTCGGGCTGAGTCCAGGAGAGAGCCTAGTAATGTCTCTGTGCTGTAGTTTGTACTGAAGCCTGATTGGGAGGGATGGAGTAAGTTGTGGAGTTTTAAGTAGTCTTTGAGAAGTTTTGCCACTAGGCCTTCCATAAGCTTCATGTATAGAGGTATTGAGGTTATAGGTCTGTAATTAGAAGGTAGATCTATTGCTCCCTTTGGGTCTTTCAAGATAGGGGTGATGATTTCACTGAGATCCTGTGGGAAAAGTTCTTCAGTGAGTATGGACTGTACCCACTGCATGAGGTGGGTGCAGAATTTCAGGCTTTAGGTTCTTAACAGGTATGGGGGGCAGTAGTTGAGATTGCATGCATCATATTTATTGTATAGTTTATTTATGTCAGACCATTGTATGTTGGGGAAGTAAGACCAGATTCTATTCGCTGCACATAACTGTGTGTGTGTGTGGGGGGGGAGTGATCTCATCCAGTTGGGTTGGGGTTCCAGTGAAGATATCCCTAGCAATTGTGATTTTGTTTCTGCTAGTTGAGAGAGGATGGGGGGGGGGGAGGGGGGCATTGTTAGTAGCCAGATAGGATTTGGTGTCTGTGAGTTCTTTTAGTAATTTGAATAATTTTTTTGGCATTTTGGATTTCTAAGCCTATCTGGTTTGTGTAGAATGTTTTTATTTTTTATTTTATTTTAGTCTTGTATTGTTTGTTTAGTATTCTCCAGGATGATTTTGTGTGTTCTTGGTTGATTTTTCTCCATTCTCTTTTGAGTTGCCTGCTTTGTCTTTTGAGTTGGAGTAGTTCATTATCGAACCATTTATCTGAGTGCTTTCAGATTCTTCTTTTTGTTTGGAGTTGTGCCATATCATCTAGGATGGTATTGCTTACTGTGCTCCAGTGGGTTATGAACTCTTTGGGGCTACCTTCTGGGATCAGGGTGTCTACTTTGTTTCAGAATTTGGCGGGGTCTATTTTTTGTCGCGTTTCATAGGTTATGCTGTGGGGTTTTTTTGTCTGGATTTTCCCTGTACCCAGTTGATATTGGTTTTTAAATTTTTTCAACTATGGAACGAACTTCCTCTTATCTTAAGGTGTCCTGGTCCTTTTCAACTTTTTCGCAAATCTTTAAAAGCTATTTTATTTGCCAAACACTTTGGCAATCTTCACATTAATATCTTCTGATCATTACTTTTTTGTATTTCTTTTAGTTACTATTAAACGAGTCGACCCGGTATACAAAGTTAAGTTTTAGTTTAGTTTAGTGGTCTGACCAGAAGGATCATGTCCAGATTCCGTTTGGAGGTGTGAATCTCTGATTGAGTGGGTTGTTGTGACATGAAGGCCACGATGTCCCTTGGTGTCCCTTTTCATGTGTGGTTTGGGCTCTGTGTCAGAGGTGCGGGGGCTTCTTCCTTTCCTATGAGAGAACAGGCTGGCATGAAGCTTGAAGACCAATTTAAGAGAGAGACACTTGGGTATAATATATTTCTTTTTAAGTTAATACTATAGCTAAAGGTTGCTAGGAATAAAATTTGAGGAACTTGTGCTGTTCTTAAAAGAATATATGAATACATATTAATGGAATAAAAGCAGAGTAGCTTAGCAGAACTTTGATACTTGACAAGTCTGTTTTTAGATATAGTTGTTTGCCATCCAGTTACACATTAACTATCTGTGCCTAAAATGTCCCTCACTGTAATTTTGTCAAATGAATTTCTTAATAAACATTTTTAATTTTCAAGCTGTGCTTCTGTGTTTTTACTGCCTCATGGGTAACATAGCTTAAGGAGAGAAACAAACAGATTAAGGAACAGTATTCCCTAAAACATTGTCACTGGAGGCTGACTTCCCTGCCTCTCATCCATGGGAAGGCAGGAAGTCTTCGGTAAAGTCATCTGCAAGCAGCACAAACCAGCTAGCCAGGAATAAACAGAAGCCTGGAAAGAGAAGACCTCACAACAATGAAAATGTGAATAAAACAGTACATACCTGTCTATATGATAGTTGCAGATGTTATGGCCAGTCTTAGTAGAGTAGCAAGCAGATTCCTGGAATAGCCTAGTGGGCAGGATAGTCAACCACAGAGACCCATACTCCACTCAAACTATTACACTTATGGTGGGATCTTGACCCTTCCAAAATCCACCCAAATCCCACTGTACCTACATATACTATAGGTGATACCTATAGTAGGCACAAAGGTTATTAGTGTGGTATACAGCTGGGTCTAGTAGGTTTTGGGTGGGTTTGGGAGGGTTCTCTATATACTATAATGGGGTTATGGTGATGTGTATGTGAGCCTTTTTATGTGACATTCACTGCATTGCCCCCTAAGATGTCCCACTGCTCTGCAGCTTTGAAAATGCGCATGTTTGTTACTGGATTTTTGTGTGTGTTCTGCAAAACATCTTTTTTTAAATTAATCTTTATTGAGTTTCAAACATTCATAATGCAAAGCAATTAGACACACATATATTATTATAATAAAAGCATTTTGAACTAATATATATATATATATACCTAAACAATCATTTTCATTCACCCATCCCTTAAATCAATAATCAATTACTAATGACCATTTCAAAATCTTCATGTAAACCCCCACCCCTCCCCCCTGGATGTATATAATAAATGACCAATAATAAGATCAGTCCATACAATAATTTATCAATGGTTCCCAAACCACCAAAATTTTTTTATAATTCCCTTGCTGTACAGCCAACATCCGTTCCATTTTAAAAATATGGCATAATGAATCCCACCAAAAATTGTAATTTATCCTATCCCAGGTTTTTCAATTTCTCAAAATTAGCTGTATAGCAACTCCTGTCATTATAAAAAGGAGTTTATTGTTGTGAGATGACATTTGACTTTTAGCTCTCATCATCATGCCAAATAATATAGTGTCATACGATAAAGCTACTGGATTTTCCAATAATTTATTTATTTGAACCCAAATAGATGTCCAAAATTTGAGTATCAGTAGGCAATAAAACAATAAATGATCCAACGTCCCTGCTTCGAGATGACAGTGCCAACATCTATTAGTTTTAGAACTATCCAACTTATAACTTAACAGAGGTCCATACTTCTCTTTGTAAAAGAAAAAAACAAGATTGTCTCATAGATGCTGACACCGTACATCTCATCCTCCAAGTCCAAATTCGTGACCATTGAGACGCATTAATCTGATGCTTTATCTCAAAGCTCCAAATGTCACGAAGACCATTCTTTGGTTTCTTAGTCTAAAGGTCAAATATTAATTTATACCACTTTGCAGCCTGATGACCCAGGAAATCTACCTGAAAGCATAAGATCTGCAAGCTATAATAATTTTTAAAAGTTCGCCAATCAGGGAACCCTTCCTGATGGCCTGCTTCAACTGCAGCCACCTATAATTTTGAGATTTAGCAATACCAAATTTTTGCTGTAGTTGTAAAAAGTCAAGCAGCTTTCCATCTAATACCACATCATCCAACATACGAATGTCCGCCTTCATCCAATGCTTCCAGATGATTTTAAATCCGCCAATTTGAATCTTGGAGTCCAGCCAAAGGGACTGACACGTGGATTTATGAATTAGAATACATGTTAAATTATTAATAAATTTTAAAGTTTTCCAACTGTCACATAAAATTCTATTGTCCTTATATAATCTTGGCATCTTGACACTTAAGACATGACACAACCTTAGTGGAGACAGGAGTTGCCATTCCAACCATAACCAATCCGGAAGACTTTCCAAGAGATCCGGGAGGATCCAATACATAGCCTGGCACATAATATAGGTATAGGTACCATCTGCAAAACATCTAAACTCGGATTGACGTAGATGTCATATTGAACATACATACTAGTGCCAGAAATATATTTAATGGTGATGCGTCAGAGAAACTGAAACAAATCTCTGTAAACCCGTAATATGTAAACAAACTAAAGAACTAAATTGTATATACTGCATCCCAGAGTACTGATAGAACAAAGAAAATAAGCCTGCAAAGCTATTATTAGTAATATGTAATTTAAAATCAAGTGAAGTGCCAGAAGATTGAAGGGTAGCCAGTGTAATGCCAGTTTTTAAAAAGGGTTCCAGAGATGACCAGTGAGCCTAACGTCAGTGCCAAGCAAAATGGTAGAGACTATTATAAAGAACAAAACTACTGAGCATATACATAGGCATGGATTAACAAGACAAAGATAACACTGATTTAGTCAAGGGAAATCTTAGATGACCAATCTTCTACATTTCTTTGAAGGGGTGAATAAACACCTGGATACAGTTGAGCCAGTTGATGTTATATATCCGGATTTTTAGAAGGCATTTGACCAAGTACCTCATGAAAGATTTCTAAGGAAATTAGAAAGTATCCTATTAGAACATTGAGAAGAATAATCCCAATTCATAGTTACCAGTTGCCAGGAACCATTTTAGGGGTCAGCACTCAAGCAAAAGATCTAGGTATCATCATAGACTATATTCTGAAACCTTGTGCCCAATGTGCAAGAGTAGCCAAAAAAGCAAACAGGATGCCAGGAATTACAGTATTAGAAAAGGATGTAAATAAGACTAAGAATATTATGATGCATCTGTATCGCTCCATGGTGTGACCTCACCTCAAGTATTGCATTCAATTCTGGTCACAGTATCTCAAATAAGATATAGCAGAATTAGATAAAGTTCAAAGAAGAGTGTCTAAGATGATAAAGGGGATGGAACTCCTCTCATGTGAGGAAAGACTAAAGGGGTTATGGCTCTTCAGCTTGGAAAAGAGATGGCTGAGGGAGCTTTGATTGAAGTCTATAAAATCCTGAGCGGTGTAGAATGGGCACAAGTGAATCAATTTTTTACTCCATCAAAAATTACAAAGACTAGGGGACACTCAATGAAGTTAAAGAGAAATACTTTTAATACCAGTAGGAGGAAATATATTTTTCACTCAAAGAATAGTTAAACTCTGGAAATTGTTGCCAGAGGATGCGGTAACAGTGGTTAATGTAGATGGGTTTAAAAAAGGTTTGGATAAGTTCCTGGAGGAAAAGTCCATAGTCTGCTATTGAGACAGACATGGGGGAAGCACTGCTTGCCCTGGGATCGGTAACATGGAATGTGCTACTGTTTGGGTTTCTGCCAGGTGCTTGTGACCTGGATTGACTACTGTGAAAACAGGATATTGGGCTAGATAGACTATTGGTCTGACCCAGTATGGCTATTCTTATGTTCTTTTTTTTTTTTTAATTCTTTATTCATTTTATATTTGCATCAAGTGTACAGAAAGAAATAACAGATTAACTTAATACATCACTTGAGATATCACAAAATTTCCCCAAATAAAATTTATTCCCTTCCCACCCACCCTTCAATCAATAATTAGTATATACAATATAATAAAATCATTCATTCTTTTCATAATCAATATTAAAAAAAAATCAAAATCCCACCCCCCTCCCCAATCTTACAATTATATACATTCAGGGAAAAATGATAACTAATCGTTACAATAATTTATCAATGGCCCCCACACATATTCTTATGTTCTTATATCATTGTTAGAACTGCTACTTTGATACCATATGATAAAATGGGAGCTATGCCAGTAAATGGGACACCAGTTAAACTGCTGAACTACAGTAAAGATATTTGAGCAAAGGTAAATAAAATCTGCATATCTAAAGTGTCTGGCTGACTAGTTGTGAGCTGGAAGAGTAGAGAGGGGCCAAGAATGGAAAGCATCACATGGTTCCACTTCCTCCTGTTGCAAATATCTGTATTCAGATCTTTCTGAATATCCTTAGGAAAATCTGAATACAACCCAAATGCATTTTTTTTTTTTTAACAAAAGAAGTTATTTGAGAAAAATCTGATATTTAATTGCACTTAAGACACCTGGAGGTCAAAACCACCAGGGATGAATCTATTGCCTTTCCCAGCAGTACTGAAAGCCTTGATGAATGATTCCCTTTCATGTTTTCAAGCACTAATGTCTGCTATTATTAATCCCTATCACACTTGGAAAATATTACCAAAGAGGCAGGCTATTTTTTAATTGTTTATCTCTAACACCCCCCCCCACTCCCTCCCCCCTTTTACTAAGCCACAGTAGAGGTTTATACCGCAGCCCTGAGCGCTAAATGCTCTGACACTCATATAATTCCTATAAGTATCAGAGCATTTAGCGACCCAGGCCGTGATAGAAACCTCTATTGCGGTTTAGTAAAAGCGGGCCTAAATATATTAGAAAGGGAGTCTAGTAGGTTCTCTTATTATAATCTTTATGGGACTATGTCCATACTAGTCGTCTCTCTTTTCTTATACCCTGAATTGAATGATATCAAGCATCTCCACTGAATTATTTACACTTCTTCCAACCTGGCTTACTGAGCTGAGCTGGTTTCTGGAATGATTAGGAACTGCTATGTGAATAGTACTTAATTTAATTTCTGTTTATGGCAGGAAAAATGAATGGATGATGATAGAGAAAAAAATATATACTTTCCTTAACCTTTTCCTCTTTTTTTTTTTAGTTTGTTTTACACCTAACAGTTTTTTCTAGCTCCTTGGGCATCTAGTTCTATCAGAGCTGGCCTTACTTGAGTTATAGTACCAGCAGACTTCATTCAAAACTACTTGGTGGTGGGGTCCTTAATTTTGCAGGGATCACAGGCCACATCATATCCCAAGCTTAGTCCGTGTGCATGCTGAATATGGCCACTAGGTGTCACCTTTGAGACTCCCATGAAGAACTGTGTGTGAATGCTGCCCGATTCAGGGAATGCTTTCAATTTGTTTCAGCCTATTGAATCGATTTTTCAATTCAATTTGCATTTCCTGTCCAATTGGGCATTTTTTTCAAATGGCCTGGCAGGTTTATTTTGTAGTCTTTCCACACACACACCCCCTTTGCCCCTGTGTGGTAATGTAAACAAAATAGCCAAAAATACTTTTCTTCTCTTGGTTAGGTCCTAACTTTCTCTCCCCCTGCCTTGTGCCCTGGTTCAAACCTCTCTATTCCCCTCCATGCAGCATCTCTCCTTTTCTCCTCTCCATTATCATGTGCAACAATTCTTTCTCTCTCCATATGCACCATTTCTCCCTGCTCTCCACCCTAAGTCCAAAATTTCTCCCTCTCTCTCTCTGCTCCATGCATGTCTCCCGCCCCTCCTTAATATGCAGGATTTCACCCTCTCACCCTTTCTCTTTGTTTCATCTCTCCCTTCCTTTCCTCCACCCCAATTCTTCCCTCCCCCCCATGTGCAGCATTTTTCATCCCCTCCAATTCCCCTGAGCAGCATCTTTCCTCCCCTCCCACCCATCCTCCTGTGCAGCAGCACCTCACCAGTTTTCTCACAGTGAGACCTAACATATCTCTGAAGGCTCCTAAAGCAACAGCAGCACTCTGAATGAACTGTGTCACGACCTGCCATGCTAGGGCTTCCCTCTGCTGCATCACTGATGACATCATCAGTGACACAGCAGAGGGAAGGCCCTGGTGGTGCAGGTGGCAAAGCAGCCCGTTCAAAGCACCACTGCTGCTGCTTTAGGCCTTGGAGATATGTCAGGTCTTACTGGGGTGGGGGTGGGGTGTTGGTCACTGAATCAGTGAGTCCAATGTTCTTGGACAATGAATTGATTCACTGAAGTGAATTGGTGAATTAATTTGAATCGGTGATTCGGCAGCAGTATCCTCCTATGCTGGCTGATTAGGGGCAAAAGAAGAGTAGTGTGCAGTAGTGAAATCCAAAAAAACAAACAGAATGCTAATAATTAAGAAAAGGACAGAAAATAAGGCACAGAGTAGTATGATGCCTCTCTATTGTTCCACTGTGCAACCTCACCTTGAGAGATACAATTCTAGTCGCAGTATCTCAAAAAAGTTGTAGCAGAATTATATAGTGTTGAAAGAAAGATGACCACAATAATTAATGGAACTGAACTCCTTTCTTATGAGGAAAGGCTTACGGGGTTAGGGTTCTTCAGCTTAGAAAAAGAGAAGCCTAAGGTGGGATATAATGGAAGTCTACAAAATCCTGAATGGTGTAGAACGGATGAAAGTAAATCAATTGTTTATTCTTTCAATTTTATTGAGTGACTAGGGGACACTCAATGAAGTTCCATGATAATACTTTTAAATGAAAGGAGAAAATATCTTTTCACTCAGTTAAGCTCTGGAACTTATATCTAGTTAGTATATCTGGGTTTACAAAGATTTGGACAAGTTCCTGGAGGAAAAGTCTTTAGCCTGTTATTGAGATAGGAATGGGGGAACCTGGGATCGATAGCACAGAATCTTGCTACTATTTGGGATTCTGCCAGGTACTTGTGACCTGGATTGGCTACAGCTGAAAGCAAAATACTAGGCTAAATGGATCATTGGTCTACCCCCCATATGGCTATTATATTTTTATGACCTTACCTAGAAATCAAACTTAGGCTTTTACACCATTATTTTCATCGAGCCACTGGGCCAGCCCATCTCTACCTTTTAAAAGATGCTAGCTGTCAATGAAACTATAAGCGTTGGTACATAATGATAAAGCAATGAACCACAGTGCCAAAACTGTTAACACTAAATCTAGCTGGAATTAATGTCTCCTGGTGAACTTGGCTATTCTGAGTGCTCCTGGAGGTGTTTTTCTTGTGTTACAAGTTTATTTATTTATTTATTTTCCTATAATGGTACAGAGTAAAAGAAGAAAAACATCTGACAATCTATACCAACAACTTCAGTGCCAATAGTTAGGAATCTAGCACTGTCTCAAGCTTGTTGAGGTGAAAGAGGATCAAGATGAATTCTTCTCCATCTCAGCCTACACCCTCATAAGATGCCTTTGATGCTGAGCTCAGGTGCTGGGACCCCTCCACCCCCATCTGTGCCGTGAGATGATACAGATGTTAGCTGTGTCTCTGAAATGAGAGACAGGGACGAGAGAAACATCCACAGCATTTCAAGTTCAATAGGAAGATGATGATAGAAAAAGGAAGTTGATTGGCTCCCACTGGAGATATCTATCAACCTCTGATAACATGGCCATCATGATGAAGGAGGTTGTTGCTGTGCAAGCAATGGTGAAGGTCCCAGTCCTAATGCTTGTTTCCTTTCTATAGAGAACTGCCATGTCTACTCAAGACACCCTAGGCATGGTAAACATGGCAGTGATGCCAATATTGGGGGTGGGGTGAGAGGAGAGGAGTACCAAAACCTACCAAAACCATTGTTCTAAAACTTCTGCTTTATTGGCCTTGTCTGCACATGTGGCTTGGCTCTTTAGGTTTAAGACACATGTATAGGAAGAAATTCACAACTCTTGTGACATTGACTTGTGCACCACATGGCAGTAGAGGATGAGAGACTGAGTGGTAGTAACTGCAGTCTGCCCTAGAGGAGGGGCACCAATGTATAGTCTGCAGGAGGGGTACCAGAAAGTCTGGCTCCATCCCCTGTTCTACTTATGGTGATATGGGGGAGATATAGGCCCCAATTCACTAAAGTCCGATGCTTGCTGCTAACCAACCCGATTCACAAAATGGCCCACCACGCATTTTTCCCCTTGATCACCCGTTTTCCGATCCAGCTATGCAGATTTGTAAAACCCCTATGCAAAATAGCCAAGCGACTGATTCACTAACATTTGCTTGGCTATTTTGCATCGAGTTTTATGATCCTAAAACCCGACTGCTGTAGTCCTTCCCTCCCCATACCTTTAAATCGGGAGCAGGAGGTGCTTAGTCCCTCCTGCTCCTCCATTGGCCATCAGCAATGTGGGCCTTAGGCCCCGCCCGGTGCATAATGTGATGCACAGGGAAGGGCCTATTGCCCTGATTGGCTCAGGTGCCTTGAGCTACGCCCTTGAGCCAATCAGTAGAAGACAAAAAACACTTGTCATGGTTTTTCCTTTTAAACTGGCCTGAGATAATCCCTTTAATTTCCCAAAGTCTCAATTAAGCACAGGTCATTAGCACAGCACCATCTTTCAATACAAACACTTGCCTTCCTTCAGAAGACTTCCATTGCTTCTGGCTGATTATTATTTGTATCCATTTCCATGGGTTGTGCTAGGCTTGTCTCAAGGTTTTGGCTTGCCTTCTCTGAGGCACTGCTGTCAATCTCCATTGCTTCAGAAGTCTCTGGCTGTGTATTCCTGCACTCTCTGTCTCTGCCTCTCTAAGTGTTCTGGGCTCTATGGCTCCCTCTCTGGTCATAGAATGTAGGGCTCCCATTGTAACCAGGACTGTGGTCTACTCGGGACTCAACAGCACCCCTCAGTGGTTACCATATATAATAGCACTTGCGTGTGACCCGGACTGGAGTCACCCTGCAGGCTTGGACTGACACCAATAGGAAAACAAAAATAAACCACAATCTTCTCAAAAAGGAAGTAAATCAAAATCTAAGGTTTATTCCTTCCAAAGCATCAAAGTCAGGATAATTATGAGTTCCACAGAACAGGTAAGTAGAACATCCAACTTCAAACAGTTCAAATTCAAAAGTAAGAGTAATAGACAGTTCAAACATAAAGTCCCAAAGTGGTTTTTTTTCACACCTCTGAGGTTTGTGCTCACCTCAGGATATTCAGTTCATCAAAAAAATAAAACCCAATAGGGTTTAAGGCACTGGATACCCTATTCTCAGTGAAGCCTCTGGCAGCCTTTCACTAAACTGCCAGGCAATGGAGAATGCCTTAGGTTTGCTTTCAATTAGCTATCATATAGCCTACAAAATTGCCCTCCCAGGTAACAGCAAACCTCTCCCAAACTAGACACTATCAGCTTCACAAAAACAAAAGAAAAGTAAAGCAAAAATCCCAAAAGGTTCAGTTCCAGCACACAGTCACTTCCAAACAAAAAGGAGCTGAAAACACACTCACTGTTCCTTCCAATTAGGACTTGCAGCTGATGGAAAGACCAAACTCCATGGCTTCTTCATCAAAACTTATTCCCTTAGGCAGGTTGTCCAATTCCATAGGGAGATCAGAATCTGAAAAGACTTACTCCAACATTTCTCCGGCTTCCTGCACCTCCATAGGTGAGGCTGTATCACCCTTGCTTGGCCCGAGGAGACTCTCAGGGAAAAAAGGTCTGAACCTTCTCCCTAGCCTGCCTCTCTGCTTGCTCTCAGCTGCTGGCTTTTGTACTGCAGGGGCACGCCCTAATCTACCTGAGTCAGCAGACCTGCCTGTGGCTCTTGGGCTCCTCCTGTGGTGACCTAGAAACTGTTCTTCCAGGAGATCCTGGGAGATTTCAGGCTCCCCCCTGGTGGTTAACCTGAAAATCACCCCTAGCACAATCCTTGTCCATTCCCTTCCGGGTTTTCTTTTGTGTCTTAGCAGGAACTTTAGCTGGAACCAGGCCAGGCACGATGTCTGTCTGGTTACACCATGTACACTGGGCTTTTCTTTTGCTGTGGTTTGTGTTTTCTCCTCCCCCGCATGTATTTTTGCAACTCAATACGTGGAGATTATTGCGTTTGTAGGGATAGTAGGCTGGCTTAGAAGTGATGTGCTTTACATCCCCATCTCGGGCTGACTCAGTCTCAGGGTCTAGGTGCCCAGGAGTGCCTGGCAGAGTCAGTGGGTGACAGTATGTACCTGTTTTGTTTTTGATGACAAGTAGAAGTTGTGTTTGGTTATTATAGTATTTTCTGCTTTCTTTTGTATTGGTTTCTAATAGCAGCACAGGCCACGTTTTAGAGCAGCTTAGTAAAAGGACCCCAAAATTTGGCTTATTCAGGGTAACCAAGTTACCCAATTCCAAATAGAAGATTTTTTTAGCTATGTAGTCCTGAACGGAAGGGAAGATTAGGTTATTACCTTGATAATCTTTCTGGTAGAAAGGTACATCAGTCTTGACCAGTAGGGTTATTTTCCTCTCTAACTGCAAATTGTGTAGAAGACATCATCTACTTTTTTCAACTCCACCTCCTTTCTCACTGGGCAGTGCTGAAGCTCCTCAGTTTGTCTCAAAGCAATTATAAGAGGAGAAATGAGGAGGGGTCTGGGAAATCTCCCCAAAAAATCACTTCTGTTCTGCTCTGCAACAATTACACTGACCAATACTCATTTTGGTGTTTCAAATGTTAGACCTGTTTCTGGGGATATTTGACCTTCCATTTCCAAAAATGGCACCAGTTTTCTCCTATCAGCTCTAGTGCCTCTCATGAGAAACTTTATCAAAAGTTTTCTGAAGATCTAGATACACTACATCAACCAGCTCACCTTTATTCACATGTTTATTTACACTTTCACAGAAGTCAAGCAAATTGGTAAGGCAAGATCTTCCTTAGCTGAACCCATGCTGACTCAGCGATTGAGGACAAAATCCACCTGTCGGTCCTGAACATCCTTCAGTTCTTCAACCCTGCCACTGGGCAGAGAGGTGTGCCTAGTGACCTGTGCCACCAAGCAATCTATCTTCGGGGAAGCAAAGAGCTTGGTTAAAGGCATCCACCATGGGATAAAGCCACGCCATGGCACGAGCACATTTCAAGGGACCCTCAGGAATCTCCCAGATATCTGTAAGAGTGCGAACGAGTTCAGAATGATCAGGGAAAGTGGCAGATTGTGGTCTCTGGTCATTCATGAGGGAATATTCTGCAGTAACAGGCTGCTCAGACTGCAGCTTTAATTCCTGGAGAGATTCAGAGATCAAATCCACAAGATGCACAATCAGGGGCTCCACAGCTATCCGGATCCTGGAGATCCGCCAGATCTGCTGCTGCCATGGTGGTCCCTTGCGAAAGCAGAGGCATGGGAAATGTATCAGACGCAACTGCGGGCACTTCCAGTTTGCTTGCCAGCACTCCCAAGGGGAGGCAGGAGAGAAGACCCTGGTCTACCAGAGTAGGGGTCTCCATTACTGGCATGGAGTCCAGTGGAAGGGAAACAGGCAGAGACTTTCTAACCAAGTATGCCTGATAAAGCATATTAACAAAATCCAGGGAAAACCCATCCTCCAAGGCAGGAGCCGACACCTGTGTACTAGGTTTAACTCCTGTGATGCGCTTGTATTTAGCCAAAACATTGCCTGCATACTCCCCAGGAACCCCCAACATCATTTTTGTGGGAGTTAGGACAGAAAGCACTAGAAGACCCTCTTTGGAGATCAAAGGCACCAAATCCAGGCAAGCCTCGCACCCCTCAGCGCATGTGAAACACAGCTGCGCATCCGACAGCCATCCACCACAAATGAGGCATGAATCCATGACATCCTGCCCGGGGGAGATCATCTATGTGGTTTTCTTTCAAAAATGAAGCTGGCAAGTATAAAAAATAACTTTAACGTCAAATCTGGAAAAATCCAACATGGCCACCGAGGGCCTATTTTGACTAAAGATAGCCTGGGGACACCACAGAGCCCTCAAAAACTGTGATTTTAGGGGGGGGGGGGATAGGGCATGCAGGGAAACCACCTAAAACCCCCTTTATAAAGACCCCCTCCAAATCTCTGATTCAAGCTGTCAGCTAGTACTCACAGAAATGTGCTGACAGAAAACACTACAGACAGAGCTGAAACAGCACACAGGGAGATCCTCTACCTCAACTTGTTGGGAAGCTGAACTTTGAATCTTCTGACTGCCCCACCAGCCTGACATCCACGGCCAGTCAGCTCCGCCATAATTGGACACACCAAATAGCATGCCTGGCAGAGGAATGCAGTCTAGTCCCGATCCTGGGTGCGCCTCCATAGAACCATGCAGCCTGAACTCGACCCACTAACAGATGAACATGGGGTGAGCTAGCTCCTTGGTGAACAGTCCCTGAGCCCTGATATGATGTGCAGTATTTCCAGAGGGCTTACTGACAAGTAGGGAACCCTCCAGAAGCAGACTTTTCCCAAAGGTCTGCGATCTCCCGCAGTTGGAGATGTCCCCGCAGGGAGCCTCCACAGCATGAGGGTGAAAACCGCGAATGCAAAGACTGAAATTACACAAATAAAACACGAGTAGAAAAGACAAACTCCTACAGTCTGGCTTGTAGAAAGAAAGACTGATGTTCATAGGGACAGTGATGAGATAAGAAGGGGAGGGGTTTAAGCCTCTGAAGTTTGAGACTTCCTACAAAGTCCTAGCGGGTAAATGGTCCCAGAATAAAATGGAATTGTACAAGAAAGGTCAGTTTCTGTCTGGTAATCTTGCCTTCCAGGGACAAGTCTGGATTTATATGATCGAGAACAGTGGTCTCAAACTCAAATCCTTTGCAGGGCCACATTTTGGATTTGTAGGTATTTGGAGGGCCTCAGAAAAAATAGTTAATGGGCGGGGGGACGTAGGATCTAGCGAGGGCTTTTTAAGAAGGGGCGTAACTACAGCATGTTTGAAGACAGCAGGAACTGTAGCAGTGGAGAGCAAAAGGTTGAGGATGTGACAGAAGGGAGAGATTACAGCGGGAGCGATGGACGTGAGTAGGCAGGTAGGAATCGGATCAGAGGAACAGGTGGTGGGTTTGGAGGAACAGAGAAGGTGAACAGTTTCCTCTTCTGTAACTTCAAAAAAGGAAGAAAGGGTCGTAAGGGTTCTTGAGGGGAGGTCGACAGAATAGAGTCGGAAGGAGCAGCAGGGGAGGCAACATTGTTGAGAATATAAGGTGGATTTTGTGAATCTTGTCATGGAAGAACTCTGCCATTGTCTGGGGGAGAGCGAAGAGGGGATGGGAAATGGGGGCACTTTGAGTAAAGAGTTGAGCATGGCAAAGAGACGGCGAGGGTTGGTACTAAAAGTTAAACGGTTGTAGTAGTCGTGTTTGGCAAGCGAGAGGGTAGATTGGAAGGAAGTCAGCAAGCGTGCAGGATTTAAGCCAAAGACGTTCAGCAGCTCAGGTACAGGAGCACAGATAACAAATATTTTTTGGGGGGGTGGTCAACCAGGACTGGGGTTCTCACTTCCTTCAGCTTCAGGATCAACTTCTTGAGGTCTTTCTCACTTTCTGCCAGCCGGGTATCATCATCAGTGTATCTAAGATTGTTGATGGTTCTTCCACATATTTCCACTCCAACACTCTAATCATCTAAGTCCAGCCTCCTCATGATTACTTCTGCATAGAGGTTGAAAAGGAAAGAGGATGCATCCTTGTCTTGTACCCTTTTTAATCTTGAACCATTCAGTATCTCCTTACCTTGTTCACACTGTTGCTTCTTGATTGTAGATAGAAATAATAGAAAATGTAAAGCAGACTTTGGAAAAGGATTTGGAAGAACAAAAGAAGAGTGGAAAGAGTCCAGGATTACTCCTATTAGAAAAATAAATATGTCATGAACAGTCTTGTGGCTTTTCAGACAGATGTCTATGTTAAACTACAGAGGCTCAGATACAATTATAACGTTAAGTAAGGATGTAGAAAGAAAAACTTGTGGAGAGTTGATGGCCAAGATGAAGGCTTTATTTAAACAAATAAATAATCCACATAAAAATGTCTAGGACCTGAACCACTGGAAACATTTGCCAGAAGTAAGGAGGGAGGAAATGATATTTTTATATGTAGGTCATTATGTTATTCAGAGAATAATTAGCACAGTATTTCAAGGGATATAGAAATAGGGGGGTGGGTGTCTCAGGTGGTGTATACGTTGGGGGTGTACATTTGTGTGATGACGCAATTGCATCAGTTTCACAGTTTGTATAAGGCACTATATGCTTTGTATATCGATTACTCCTCGGTGGATATGGATATATTTTGCTGCAGTTGCCACACCTGGTTCTTAGTGAATAACAACGTGAGAGGCTTGGTGCTCCACTTAGAGAAGCTGAGGATAGTGAGCTGAGACTCTTCAAGCTTTCCTGAGTGGGAAAGCACCAGGTCTGGATGGTCTACCAGTTGAATTTTATTTAGCATTCCAGAGCTTATTGGTTTCTTAATTTGGTATAGTATTTTCAGGCTTTGTTGGATGATGCTCGGGGATTGGTGACCTTTGGAGAATCTTGGATCCCTGAGCCAGAAAATGATCCTTCAAAGGTAGAAAACTATAGGCCTATTTGATTAATTTGGATTGTAAGGTTTATGCAAAGATTGTCTACTCTAGATATTTGCCATCTCCGATACATGTGGATCAAAGCGGCTTTGCTCAGGGGAGATATACGTTGGTTAATTCTTGTATTTTTATTTTTTTTTATATTCTTACAGTTACTCCTGGGATGTCTGAGCTGAAAAGGCTTTTGATAGGATAAGGTGGCCATATATGTTTCAAATTCTGGAATGGTTTGGGTTAGGTGTGCAATTTATTATGATGGCAGGTTTGTTATATTGTTCACCATGTGTTTGAGTGTTAGTGAATGGGGTCTTGTCAGATGCCTTTTAGTTGTTTTGGGGTACAAACAGGAGTGTTTGCTTTCCCTCTTATTGTTTTATTTGGCTTTGGAACCTTTTGGCTATTGTGGTCCAGCAGAATGAGGGCACTTCAGGGATTCTCTATGGGACAGTTCAGTATAAGTTATCAGCTTAAGCTGATGATTTGTTGTTATATTGAATGTGCAGTCTTTATCAACCTTGTTTGTGTAGATCAAGAAATTTTCATGGATTTCAGGTTATAAAGTGAACTGGAATAAGTTTATGGTTATGTCTTTATCTGTACATGTTCAAAGACATCATTTGGGAGATATTCTATTAAAGTGCATTATGCAATTGAAATATTTCAGGGTTTGGATCTTCCATTGAAGGTTCGCTGTATTTGATGCTTACAAAGATGGCTGAGCTTTTTCTGCAGTGGTCTCCATTATATTTGACATGGTGGAGAAGATTGGAGGTGATAAAAATGGTGTCGATACCTAAATTATATATTAAGTATGGCACCCAACCCCTTCTCTGATGCTTTTTATAAGACTTTGGAGAATAAGGTTGTCAATTTTTTTGGGAAAGGTAAGCTGTTATATATTGCTTTGCAGAAACTTACAATGCTTAGAGAGTTGGGCAGGGTGAACAAAAATTTCCTGGATTTTAAATTATATCATTATGCCTTTCTTGTAGCTGTGTCTTATAATAATAATAATAATAATAATAATTTTATTTCTTATATACCGCTATACCATAAGTTCAAAGTGGTTTACAAAGAGGGTCGTGCCGGGAGAGGGTGCAGTGTTTACAGCAGAGGACATATGTTTACAACAAGATACATATGTTTGGAACAGGAAATAAGCTAGGTATTGGAACCAGGGATTTGAGAAACATAAGCTTTGTGGAAGAGTGTGCATGATAAGTCGGAATTACAATGAATAATATACAGGGAAATTACAATGTGCATGAGATAATGGGGAAAGTTTACAGTGAGAAGAGGATATTACAAAGTGAGCAGGAACAGGAGATGATTACAATGCGATACATGATAATACAAAGAGAACAGGATATTACAAAGGGGAACAGGAACAGGAGATGAATACAGTGCGATACAGGATAATACAAAGTGAACAGGATATTACAAAGTGAACAGGAACAGGAGAAGTTTACAGTATGATCCAGGTTAATACAAAGTGAGCAGGTACCGGGGAGGTTTATTACAGAGTGGACCGGTACAGGATGTTTACAGTAAGATACAGGATATTACAATTTGAACAGGATACAAGAGTTAAACGCTGATTTACGGGAGGAAATATACAATGTGAGTAAGAGAGGAACCCAGCCATAAGCGTTGGAGGGGGAAGGAAGGGTAGGGGTGGACATTCGGAGGGAATATAGCTGGAAGAGGGGGAGAAACTTAGGTGGTGTTGAAGAGACGGGTCTTCAGAGACTTTCTGAAGTCAGTGTATGATGTGGCCTCAAGTATTGGTTTTGCTAGCCATGTGTTCAGTTTGGCTGCTTGGAATGAAAGCATTCTGTCTAGGTACTTCTTGTAGTGACATGATTTCAAGGATGGGTAGGTAAAGAGGTTAGCTCTGCGGCAGATCTTTTGTGGGTAGTTGGTGAGGATTTGGGAAGCTAGGTAAGTTGGAAGCATTCCGAAGATCGCTTTGAAACTGATGCAGGCGAACTTGAAAAGTATTCTGGATTCTACTGGCAGCCAGTGAAGAATTTGGAGATATGGGGAGATATGTTCCCATTTTTTTAGCCCGAAGATGAGGCGGACTGCTGTGTTCTGGATTAGTCTTAGCTTGTGGAGTGACTTTTTGTAAGCTCCCAAAAATATGATGTTGCAGTAGTCCAGAGTACTCAGGATGGAGGCTTGTACTAGTAGACGAAAGGATGACTCGTCGAAGAAATTTTTGATAGTGCGAAGTTTCCAAAGAGTAGAGATGCATTTTTTGAACATTAGATCAGTGTGTTTTTCTAGTGTTAGATGTCTGTCAAGGGTAATCCCTAGTATTTTAATAGATTGGGCAATTTCGTAATTTTTGCCGTTCACGTGGATCATGTTGTCTTTAATCTGCTCGTTGGGAGAGGCTAGGAAAAATTTTTGGTTTTTTCTGTGTTCAGTTTGAGTTTGAAGGCCTTCATCCAATGAACTCTCCAAGTGGACATCCAATTTTAAAGTCTTCTTTACTGAGCCTCAGCCCCACAACTCCACCGCATCAAATAACTTTCATAGCGGTGCACTTGATGTGGAAATATCATCACTGGCTCACTACTAATTTTACTCTGAAGAATTAACTGGGGTGGATGATACCAGCGGTTGCGGGAGGACTCTTGAAAAAGCGATATGCGAAACATACCAGGTCCAACCCTCCCAAACCGAGTTTAAAAATAATGAATTACTTATGAATTTATTCTAAAAGGAAGATTTCTACTAAAGCTAAGTTTATTTATTTATAAAATTATTTATCTAAATATGAAATTTATTATAGTGTGAATAAGCACTAAGCACCTTAAAGGAGTTTCTGAAACGTTGCAGCACGAAGCACGGTGCACTTTTAAAAAGTTGGTTAAATAGAATGTAAAATTAGTAGTGAGCCAGTGACGATATTTCCACATAAAGCTCACCGCTATGAAAGTTATTTGATGCGGTGGAGTGGTGGGGCTGAGGTTCAGTAAAGAAAACTTTAAAATTGGATGTCTGCTTGGAGAGTTGGTTATAAGACTGTGATAATATTGGCTCTAAGCGAATAATTGATTTAAAATTACATCAATTTTTAAAGTGTAACAGTTTCTTGTAGCTGTGGCAGTGTTTTGGTTGTCCCCTGCGGAGAGCACAGAAGTGCCCAAATGGTTACTATTGGAGAGGGAGACTGCAGCTTTATTTCCTTTATGTGGTATGTTCATGAGATGTGTTAAACAGGTTGTGCTGAAGTCCTTGGTATTACAGGAAGTGTCTCAAGTGCCGAGGTTTGTAACTCGTGGCTTGGAATTATTATGCTGTATCCAATAATTCCCACTAATCACCACCTATGAATAAGGTAATATCAATCCTAATCTAAGAGAGTTAGCCTCAGTAATGGAGCCTACGCGTAGCCATTCAATGACTGGGAAATTCAGCGTAGTTATACTTGCTCCTTTAATCTCCAATCATTGGCCTCACTCTCATTCTCATTACTCAATGAGAATGAGAGTGAGGCCAATGATTGGAGATTAAAGGAGCAAGTATAACTACGCTGAATTTCCCAGTCATTGAATGGCTACGCGTAGGCTCCATTACTGAGGCTAACTCTCTTAGATTAGGATTGATATTACCTTATTCATAGGTGGTGATTAGTGGGAATTATTGGATACAGAATACTATTTATACGTTTTCCCATTGGGGATCTTTATATAGTGTGTTTATTGGAATTATTATGGCCTGTTTTTAATTGTATTTCCATATGGTATAATCCGGAAATTAAGATTTAGGCAAAAGTCATTAGTTGGCCAGAGAGGCAGGTTAAGGGTATTTGGTATGACAGTCAGTTGTTTCAGGGCAGCAGCTTTAAGACATTTGAAGATTTATATAATGAATTCCATTTAAGCATTATTTTCAGTGGTTGCAGTTGAGGCTTTGTTTGAGTAGGACAAGTTATGTGGAATGGGTGCAGGTGGGTGATTCGGGGTTGCATGATTTTTGTGTGGGTCTTATAGGGCAATCAAAGAAGGCATTGACGGTTTATGACAAAGTTAAATTTAAGAGAAAGAATGTGTGTGTTGTGTTGCAGAATATTTGAGGGGAGATATTGATGTTTAGGCATGGAAAATATTTGGGGTAGAAGTTTGTAGGCCTACTTTGTCAGCTTCATTTGGGGGATTAAGGGGTACAGATAGAAGTAGTGATAGGTTATAGGATGAGTTCAGGGACCACTGACAGGTCATGGACCTGATGGGCCACCGCGGGTGCGGACTGCTGGGCGCGATGGACTTCTGGTCTGACCCAGCAGAGGCAACTTCTTATGTACTGTATGTTGCACATCGGGCTTTTTTGGACTCCTTATAAGGTTTCTAAATTGTTTGCATATTGTTCTAATTTATGTTAGAATTGTAAACCAGATATAGGTACCTTCTATCATATGTTGTTTGGGTGTGCTAATGTGAAGGTATTCTGGCACAGAGTTCAGGATGTTTTTACATTTCATATTGAGCTTACTTATAAAGCTATTTTAGTCAGCCGCTTTTCCTCATTTACTACAAAGAAGTAATGGTAATGTATTTGATATTATGGGTCTGGTGATACAGCATAGACTATCAGAATGGAAGGATAGTGCTGCTTTGTCTTTTCGTGCACGGTAGACTAGGGTTTGCCTCACAAGTAAACATGAAGAAGTAGCTGCTATTAAGTGTTGTTGGGTTCTGCATTTTAAGAGGATTTGAGCTCCTCTGGATAATTGTTTATTGCCGGCTGTATAATTTTCATGTTGGTTTCCTAACTTGTTAAACATTGATATAATTTTTATGGGGGTAATATAGGGTGACCTCTGTATTGCTTTAAATCTAATAAAGATATTTAAATAAGATAAATAAATTGCCCATTTACACAATAAAAATTTTCCTTTCCATTTTCAGTGACTGGAGAATCTTCTATATTTTTGCTGAGAATAGGAGAATATTCATTTCTATCTTTATTTGTCCTGTGTTGTACTGCTCATGGAGATTTTTACAGAACAGTTTGGGATTTAGATACAAACTGCCAGGCTTTATTTCAACATGAATTATACATATGAAATGTGTTATAATTTGTAGCTGTTTCTGGGAAAGGTGACTAAAGTAATGGATCTAAAATGTTGAGAATGTCTGATTTTTCATGTCATGGACCTACTATATAAGCAGTCTGAAAAAGTTACTTGTTTGAACTTCTGTAACTTTTTCATTTTTCCACATCAAAGGATGGGGTTTGCATTGGTGTATTATAAATTGTTCTCTCCAACAGAATTAATCAAAACCTCACTTTTTGTTTCTGGTGATTTTTGGCACCTTTACCCAGAGATGGGAACATTTGTCCATGTTAAGTATCTTTATACTCATAAAACTTAGGGCTTCTTTTATGAAGCCGTATTGGCGGTTTAACGTGGGTAATAGCGCACACTAAACTGCCGGCCGCGCTAGACGCCAATGCCAGCATTGAGCTGGCGTTAGTTCTAACTGCGTAGCGCAGGTTTAGCGCACACTAAAAAGCTGCGTGTGCTAAAACCACTAATGCGGCTTCGTAAAAGGAGCCCTTAGTCGAGTCACAGATATTGAACATTTTTACTTAATCTGGACAATGAATGAAAGGGCGCCTTTAAAAGAACACTGGAAGAAGATGTAATTACGAGTTAGCTGATTTTAAATTTGTCATAATGTCTAGTTCATTTATTGGTTCCTTTTACAGATAAAGACCCGAATGGTCCATCCAGTCTGACCAACCTGATTCAATTTAAATTTTTTTTATTTTTCCTTCTTAGCTATTTCTGGGCAAGAATCCAAAGTTCTACCCGGTACTGTACTTGGGTTCCTACTGCCGAAATCTCCATTAAAACCTATTCCTGCCCATCTACACCCTCCCAGCCATTGAAGCCCTCCCCAGCCCATCCTCCATCAAACGGCCATATAAACTAAACTAAACCTTAGGTTTGTATACCGCGCCATCTCCGCAAGCGCAGAGCTCGGCACGGTTTACAGAGTTAAGAGGAAAGGAACTACAATGAAAGAATATAGGAGAGGGACTAAGAAGATAGAGAGGGACAGGATACTAGAGAATGGGAGGCGATTAGATTTTTTAAAAGAGCCAAGTTTTCAAGTGACTGCGGAAGGATTGGAAGGAGCTTGAATTTCTAAGCGGGGATGAGAGGTTGTTCCAGAGTTCTGTGGTTCTAAAGGGGAGGGATGTTCCAAGTTTTCCTGCGCGGGATATACCTTTTATAGAGGGGAATGATAGTTTCAGTTTTTGGGAGGGTCTGGAGGAGTGTGGGTTTGAGGAATTCCAAAAGAGTGGGATAACAGAAGGAAGGACGCCATGTAGGATCTTGAAGGCTAAGCAGGCACATTTAAAGAGGACTCTGGAGTATACTGGGAGCCAGTGAAGCTTGGAGAGGAGTGGGGAGACGTGATCGAACTTGCCTTTTGCGAAAATAAGCTTAGCTGCGGCGTTCTGAATTAGCTGAAGTCTATGGACACAGACACAGACCGTGCAAGTCTGCCCAGTACTGGCCTTAGTTCAATCTTATTTTCTGATTCTAGATCCTCTGTGTTCATCCCACGCTTCTTTGAACTCATTCACAGTTTTACTCTCCACCATCTCTCTCGGGAACACATTCCAATCATCTAACACCCTCTCCGTAAAGTAGAATTTCCTAACATTGCCTTTGAATCTACCACCCCTCAACCTCAATCTCGGAGAGAATCTCAGAGACAGCGTGAACTCGACAGCAAAGAAGAAGACGCAGATCTTCAGGCACTGGCATGTCCTGTGCGTTGGTGCCGGCGGCCAGATGGGGATAAGCAGCGAGTTCGGGTGGGTGCTGGGGAATTTCAGATCGTGGCGGGGGATGCAGGATTGTGGGGGGAGGGTGCCGGATCGCGGGGGGGGGGGCGCCACTCACAAATTGAGGCAAGCTCAGTTTCCGAGGCACCGATTTTGCGAATGTTTTGCTCGTCTTGCAAAACACTCGCAAACCTGTGCACTCGTAAACTGAGGTACCACTGTATTTAGACAAGTAAATCACAACTGTATCCTTTATTCAACCAAATAAGCAAAATCATTAAGTACAAAAGTCCAGTCAGTAAGAAACAGTATATGATTTCATTCCATTAGATTACATAGCATCAAAAACAGACCTTTAGCAAAAACAAACTCTGAACAGGCACAATCCAATTCTATATACACTGGCCCCTTCAAAAAGAATTCCATTGTATCTATTTTTGTTTTAAAACATTTATTAGTGGCATAATTGGCTGTGGGCTGTGGGCTGTACATTTCTCAAAATGGCTACTTTTATTATAATTTTGAACATAGTCCTACACTACGATTTCTTATACTTCCATAGAAGTATCAAGATGTAAAAAAAAAAAAAAAAAAAAGCACAAGCAGATCCATCACTATTGACAGTACATCTAATGATTACAAAATGAGTGAGTCAATATTCAAAAGGGTTTAACCGGATGGGAGAGTTAAACCCCACTGAGTGGATAGTGCTGCTGAATATCCCCTCTAACTAGCCTTCTTTACTGATTAGTTTAGAGGCAGATCAGGGGTGGAACAACAGATGGTTAGAGGTGATATTTAATCTGCTATCCAGCTGAGTACATAAAGCTGGGACAGAAAAAAGGGCTTAAAGGAGTCAAGATCTTCAGTTAATCTTTGGTCTTTAAACTCTCTCCTCTGGAATGATCTCCCTTTTTTTTTTAGGAGTTCCAGTTCATTTCAATTTTTCCGTAAATCTTTAAAACTACTCTATTTGCCAAACATTTTGAAAATTAATTATTTTGAAATTTTGCTATTATCTTTTATTATCATTTGTAAATCATTCCCTGTTTACTTAATTGCTGTAAACCGAGTCACTTTCTCAGAATGATGACTCTGTATACAAAGTTAAGCTTTAGTTTAGTCCTAACTTTATGCACTGAGTTAATCAGGCACCAGTCTAAATTTCAGCCAGTGCTCAGTCAACTTCCAGGTCAACACACATAACCAGGTGTGTGTGTATGTGTGCTCCACATTTCCTGGCATTGAATATTTGGGGTTAGGTCAGCCAATGCGGTTATTACCGCCAATGCTTTTAAAAAGGGGTCTATTTGCTAAGCTATGCAAAATATGGCTGCAGAATGGGCAAGGACAGACATGTCTTAGTTAATGCAAAGGTAGTTACTAGGCATTAGTTTAATGGCACAGTGTTAATGTCACCTTAATAGGTATATCAAAGATCACATGTTCTATAATGTTTTTATGTTATGTTTACATCCTTTGTTACTGTACTGTGTTTTAATTATTGACATTTTGATCTTCTTATTGTAAGCCACCCTGAGCACTTGGTTGGAGTGGTACATAAATATTATGCTATTATTATTAGTACCACTCTGATGAAAATGCCGGTTTCTGGATTTGTTGAACCTTTAGGAGGCAGGATTTAATTATATTTCAACTGTATGTTTCACAGCTACTATTTTTTTGCCATCAAACTCGTTAGATAAATCTTTGCTGACGCCGGATACCCCTGGAGTGCTATTTCACTACTGCAACAATGTGCTTCTTCTTCTCAGGCACCAATGGTACTGATCCTGGTTTGCTGTGTTTGCGACGATTCATTTCCCTAAGAGAAGACACACACACAGTCAGTTAAATTAGATTTTGAAAATTTCAAACATAAATATGTTAATAACAGTATATGAATATGGTAAATGTGCAAATATTTTATTTTTATAAAACTAGAGATGTTTATGTTAGTAAAACCAAGGCAGAGACAGCTGAGGCAGTTACAACAGAATCTAAGTTTCTCAAGTCAAGTTTTCAAGTCAAGAAGTTTTTACTTCTTCTCATAATTTTTATTCCAAACCTTCTCAGTTTATTCAAGCATAATATAGTTGGGCCATCTCACCAGCATACCCTGACCTGCACAGTATTTACTACTAAATTAATTTTTTGGAGTATTAGCTGAAATTACTTGTGTTACATATATAATCCTAAAAATATCTCCACAAGTTTATTATCATTAAAAGCTCATAAAAAGATTATTATGAAAAATGTGAGAGAAATATAATTACTACTTTAAAATGCTTGAAAAAGTGCCTTAAAAGTGCTTAAATGGCGATCATTCAGCGCTGTATCATATATCTTATGCTATTTTTTAGTGCTCTAAAAACACCCCCATGTTCTGTTATAAATGGCCTCCCCTCGACTCGAGTTTCGCCAACAGCGTTGTCAGGAAGGGGACTAAGAAAAATCTCAGAACCGCAGGAACCTGGAACACCTCAAAAATTTCTAAGAGCTTCTCAATGGGGGAACATCGCCACAAAAGTTGTAAGGTATAGACAGTGACATCAATCTTTGATGTCCCATTTCTGTGTGTCTCGCTGACCTGTCTAAGCAACAGGACAGAGGGGTTAGGAAATACTCTGATGTAAATGAATGTTTTTAAAGAAAGCCTTCTACAAGAAAGGCAATTATGACAGCATGAGATCCATGGTTAGAAAACGGCTCAAGAAGAACAAAGCAGAAATCCAGACAGTTGATCAAGCATGGTCTCTGCTGAAAAACACTATCACAGAAGCACAGAATCTTCAGATACCAAAGATATCTAAAGGTAGGCGAAAGAAGAACAAAGGAGAACCAGCGTGGTTATCAAAAGAGGTGAAAGATGCAGTGAGGGAGAAGAGGAATTCGTTTAAAAAATGGAAACGAGAAAAAACATCAGAGGCCTGGAACTGTCACAAAAGTGATCAGAAAAAGTGTCATACAGTGGTAAGAGATGCCAAGAAAGTCTATGAAGAAAAGATAGCACAGGAAACCAAAAACTTCAAGCCCTTTTTTAGATATATAAAAGGTAAGAAACCAGCAAGAGAGGCAGTTGGCCCTCTCGACAATCAAGGAAAGAAAGGATCAATTAAGGAGGATAAGCAGGTTGCCGATAGGTTAAATTCATTCTTTGCCTCTGTCTTCACAAATGAGGACATTTCAACAGTGCCAGACACAGGAAAGATATTCACCGGAGCCATAGAAGAAAGCCTCTCAACAGTAAATGTGACGTTGGACATGATATACTTTCAGATTGACAAACTGAAAAGCGACAAATCCCCTGGACCGGATGGAATTCATCCGAGAGTATTAAAGGAACTCAAGGTCGAAATTGGTGAATTGCTACAATCTGTGGCTAATATGTCAATTAGAACCGGGCAAATACCAGAAGACTGGAGGATAGCAAATGTTATCCCAATATTCAAAAAAGGATCAAGAGGTGATCCAGGGAACTATCGACCTGTGAGCCTCACTTCGGTTCCTGGGAAAATAATTGAAACACTGATTAAAGACAATCATTGTACAACATTTGGAGGATCACAACCTAATAAGGGCTAGTCAACACGGATTCAGGAAACGGAAGTCATGTTTGACGAATTTACTACAATTCTTTGAGAAAGTGAACAAACAAGTGGATAGTGGAGATTCAGTGGACATAGTTTACTTGGACTTCCAGAAAGCGTTTGACAAGGTTCCACATGCAAGGCTTATGAAGAAACTACTAAGCCATGGAGTAGGAGGAGAAGTGCACAGATGGATTGGAGAACAGAAAACAGAGGGTTAGCATAAATGGGAAATTCTCGGACTGGGAGAGGGTGACTAGCGGAGTGCCCCAGGGCTCGGTTCTTGGGCCTATCTTGTTCAATATTTTTATAAACGACCTGGAAGAGGAAACAACTTGCAATATAATAAAGTTTGCAGACGATACAAAACTATATCGGGCTGTTGACTCTCAAAGGGACTGCGAGGAACTCCAGAAGGATCTGAACAAGCTAGAAGCATGGGCAATAAAGTGGCAGATGAATTTTAACATAAACAAATGCAAGGTGATGCATCTCGGAAAAAAAACCAAAGAACATGAGTATAAGATGTTGGGGGTGACATTAGCAAAATGCAAACAAGAAAGGGATTTGGGGGTACTGATTGACAGAACCCTGAAGCCTTCGGCACAATGTGTGGTGGCGGCGAAGAAAGCAAACAGGATGTTGGGCATGATTAAGAAAGGGATCACGAGCAGATCGGAAGATGTAATAATGCCAGTTTATAGAGCAATGGTCAGACCACAGTTGGAATACTGTGTCCAACACTGGTCTCCATACCTCAAGAAGGATATAATTCTACTGGAAAGGGTACAGAGAAGAGCTACGAAACTTGTCAAGGGATTAGAGAATTTGAGCTACAAAGAGCGCCTTAGGAAATTGGGATTGTTTACCCTCGAGCAGAGAAGACTGAGAGGGGATTTAATAGAGACTTTTAAAATAGTAAAGGGATTTTATAAAATCGACCAAGAAGAAGCATTACTAACTTTTTCGGATGTGACACGGACAAGAGGTCACAGACTGAAACTGAGTGGCAGCAGGTTCAGGAAGAATGTTAGGAAGTTCTTTTTTACACAGCGCTTGCTGGGAATTTGGAATGCTCTCCTGGAGGATGTTGTGACGGAGATTACTGTTCTGGGATTCAAGCGCAAGTTGGATGCACACCTTCTTGCAAATTGTATTGAGGGCTATGGTATATCTGGGTCTCCAATCAGGAGTACCTAAAAGGGCCGCCGCGTGTGCGGATCACCGGACTGGATGGACCTCGGTCTGATCCGGTGATGGCTTTTCTTATGTTCTTATGGTTTGCCTAGAGACAGAGACATAAAACCAATCTCAGCCTGGGCTTTGATTATTACTGCTTTTAGAGCAAGACTTTGATTCACTTTGAAAATCTTTTCTAGACAATTCCATTCTTGGACCTCAGATGAAGGCTCACTTGGAGAAACAAAAGTAGAGTAGAATTACATCTTGTCTGTTTTGTATTTTCTTGTGTTTCCTTTTTGAGGTTGGCTGCTGACATATTAGTTGGCAGTGTCTCCTGAAATATTTTCTTTTTTTGTTACTTTATAATCTTCTGTAATGATTTTGAGATTTCTTTCATACTCTGGGGAATTCTATAAATAAGGTGCAAACATTTACATACCAAGTACATGCATGGCTTTAATATATAGTCAAATAAATGCCAAAAATCCATGTATATGTTATTCTATAAGAACAGAAAAATAGCCTTACTGGGTCAGACCAAAGGTCCATCAAGCCCAGCAGTCCATTTTCACGGTGGCCAATCCAGGTCACTAGTTCCTGGCCAATACTCAAAGAGTAGCAACATTCTATGCTACTGATACCGGGCAAGCAGTAGCTTCCCCCATGTCTTTCTCAACATACTATGGACTTTTCCTCCATGAAATTGTCCAAACCCTTCTTAAAACCAGCTATGCTATCCGCTCTTACCACAACCACTGGCAATGCGCTCCAGAGCTTAACTATTCTGAGTGGAAAAAAATTTCCTCCTATTGGTTTTAAAAGTATTTCCCTGTAACTTCAGTGAGTGTCCCCTAGTCTTTGTAATTTTTGACGGAGTGAAAAATTGATCCACTTGTACCTGTTCTACTCCACTCAGGATTTTGTAAACGTCAATCATATCTCCCCTCAGCTGTCTTTTCCAAGCTGAAGAGCCGTAACCTTTTTAGTTGTTCCTCATTTGAAGAGTTCCATCCCCTTTATCATCTTGGTCGCTCTTCTTTGAATCTTTTCTAATGTCGCTATATCTTTCTTGAGATAAGAAGACCAGAATTGAGCACAATACTCCAGATGAGGTCACACCATGGAGTGATACAGGGGCATTATAACATTCTTAGTCTTGTTAACCATCCCTTTTTTAATAATTCCTAGCATCCTGTTTGCTTTTTTGGCTGCCGCCACACATTGGGCGGAAGGTTTCATCGTATTATCCACGATGACACCCAGATCCTTTTCTTGGCCGCTAACCCCCAAGGTGAACCCTAGCATCCGGTAACTTTGATTTGTGTTATTTTTCCCCACGTGCATCACTTTGCATTATCTACATTACATTTCATCTGCCACTTGAACACCCAGTCTTCCAATTTACTAAGTTCTGCCTGCAAGTTTTCACAATCCACATGCGTTTTAACAACTTTGAACAGTTTCGTGTCATCTTCAAATTTAATCACCTCACTCGTTGTTCCAATTTTCAGGTCATTTACAAATAAGTTAAATAGCACCGGTCCTAGTACAGACCCCTGTGGCACTTCACTGTTTACTCTCCTCCATTAAGAAAAATGACCATTTAACCCTACCCTCTGTTTTCTATCCGATAACCAATTCCTAATCCACAACTGAACTTTGAAACCTATTCCATGACATAATTTTCTCAGGATCCTCTCATGAGGAACTTTGTCAAAGCTTTCTGAAAATCTAAATACACTACATCAACTGGCTCACCTTTATCCACATGTTTATTCACGCCTTCAAAGAAGTCAAGCAAATTAGTGAGGCAAGATCTGCCTCAGCTGAACCCATGCTAACTCCGTCTCATTAAATCATGTTTGTCTACATGTTCCACAATTTTATTTTTTATAATTGTTTCCACCATTTTGTCCAGCACTGAAGTCAGGCTTACCGGTCTGTTATTTCCCTGATCTCCCTTGGAACACTTTTTAAAAATCAGCATAACATTCGCCACCCCTCCAATCTTCAGGTACTACAGACGATTTTAGCGACAGGTTACAGATCACTAACAGCGGGTCAGCATAATTTTCAGGTGAATGTATACACTGTATGGGTAGAGTCTGGGCAGGACTCAAACTAAGGCATGCAACAAATTGCTACAAGTTACACATGTATGTCTGGCATTTAAGTGTGAGCATTTACACCAGTTCTATAGCTGCTATAATTGCTTGAGCCTAACCATACAGTACATGTATATATACTCAGGACACTGCAAAAAAATGTTTATAGATTGTCTTATGACCTGTAACTTGTGTTATGAAAAAAATTACAACGCACAATATCATATACGATATATGGCTGTTCATTGTCAGTTGCATTGTTTATATTTGTCGTATTGTAATTTGTCTATTGTATTATATGTGTTGTATGAGAAGGTTGTCATTTGTGTATTTTATTTGGATGGTCTATTGTACTCCGCACAGAATTGCAGGATATGTGGAATATAAATTTTTAAAATAAATAAATTAATAAAATGAATGTGATCATACCTTCCAGTTATGGAAAGATACTTCATTAAGAACATTTTACTTTTCCAAAAAGAATGGTCTGAAATTTGGCAGCTAAAATTTAATGCTAAGAAATGCAAGGTCATGCATTTGGGCTGCAAAAACCCAAGGAACAGTACAGTTTAGGAGGTGAAGAACTTATGTGCATGACAGAAGAGCAGAGACTTGGGTGTGATTGTATGTGATGATCTTAAGGTGGCCAAACAGGTTGAAAAGGTGACGGTGAAAGGTAGAAAGATGCTAGGGTATCTAGAGAGAGGTATGGCTAGTAGGAAAAAGGAGGTATTGTTGCTCCTGTATAAGACTTTGGTCATTTAGAATATTGTGTACAATTCTGGAGGCCACACCTTCAAAGAGATATAAAAAGGTTGGAGTCGGTCCAGAGGAAGGCTACTAAAATGGTATGTGGTCTTAATCATAAGGCATATGGGGACAGACTTAAAGATCTCAATCTGTATATTTTGGAGGATAGGCAGGAGAAGGGATATATGATAGAGACGTTTAAATACCTACGTAATGTAAATGCGCATGAGTCGAGTCTCTTTCATTTGAAAGGAAACTCCAGAATGAGAGGGCAAAGGATGAAGTTAAGAGGTAATAGGCTCCAGAGTAATCTAAGGAAATACTTTTATACAGAAAGGGTGGTACAGTAATTTTTTTTTTTTGCTCCAAAAGACGCACCTGACCATAAGACGCACCCTAGATTTAGAGGAGGAAAACAAGAAAAAAACATTCTGAACCAAATTCTCCGCCAGGCTATGCACCCAACCCCACACTCCTTGCCAGGCTCTGCACTCTGTCCTTCCCTGCCAGGCTCTGTACCCTGTCCCCCCTCTGGTGGTAGGCTGGGACAGGGCGGGCAGGGACAGGGCATAGGGCAAGGGGACAGAGCACAGATATCAAGGCAGATGACTTTTTAAAATATGCAATGTCACCTCAGTAACAACTATAGAAAAATAGACAAATATAGTATAAAATATAGACAGCAGATATAAATTCTCAAAACTGACACATTTTGATCACTAAATTGAAAATAAAATCATTTTTCCCACCTTTATTGTCTGGTGATTTCTTTCTTTTTTTCCTTCCTCAGGTCCAACAATTGTCCCTTCCTCCCTCCCTCCCTCCTTCCTTCCTTCTTCCCCCCTCAATGCCTTCCAGCCCTATGTCCTCTTCCTCTCCCCCTCCCCCAATTGTCTGGTGATTTCTTTCGTTCTTTTCATCCTCAAGGCCAACAATTGTCCCTTCTTCCCTCCCTCCTGTTCCTCTCACTGCCTTCCAGCCTTTGTCCTCTTCCAATCCCCCCCAAACTCAGGCCCTCAATGCCTTCCAGCCTTTGTCCTCTTCCTCTCCCCCCTCCCCCAACCCCCGTTGTCTGTGATTTATTTCATTCTTTCCTTCCTCAGGCCCAACAATTGTCCCTTCCTCCCTCCCTCCTGTTCCCCTCACTGCCTTCCAGCCTCTGTCCGCTTCAGCCCCCCCCCCCCCCCCCCCGCAAGCCTGCCTACCTGCTGGATTTAATTACCTCCCGCTGCTGCTGCTGTGAGAACACGTTGCCGAAACAGCAGCAGCAGGGGGGTGAATCATATCTCCCCTGCCCCTCCTTTCCTCTAGGGCAGTGATGGCTAACCTTTTTGAGCCCGAGTGCCCAAATTGCCGCACAAAACCAAAGAATTTCCTCAAAGTGCCAGCATGTCAATTAAACCTTAATAACAAGATTTTAGTATCTAAAAACTCTTTATAAAGTTGCCTGAACTATGTAACATCATTTTTAAAGGTTGGAATCTTTGTATTGTCAGAGAATCAATTTGATTCACAATCCTTTGGTTTTCATTTCAATTTATTGGCAATTCATTCATGGGCAGAATACACACATAAGAACATAAGCATTGCCTCTGCCGGGTCAGACCAGGGGTCCATCGTGCCCGGCAGTCCGCTCCCGCGGCGGCCCCCCAGGTCCATGACCTGAAAGTGTTCCCTACCTAACCTAAAATATCCATACCCTATTCGCTCAATGTCCTGTAAGGTAAACCTCTATCTGTACCCTGTTATTCCCTTTGCTTCCAGGAAATCATCCAGTCCCTTTTTGAACCCCAGAATTGTACTCTGTCCTATCACCTCTCCGGGAAGCGCGTTCCAGGTGTCCACCACCCTCTGAGTGAAGAAGAACCTCCTTGCATTCGTTATGAATCTGTCTCCTCTCAGTTTTTCTGAATGACCTCTTGTTTTAGTTGTCCCCGCTAGTCTAAAGAATCTGTCCCTCTCCACCTTCTCCATGCCTTTCATGATTTTATAAGTTTCTATCATGTCTCCTCTCAGTCTCCGCTTCTCCAGGGTAAAGAGCCCCAGCCTGTCCAACCGTTCGGCATATGAAAGGTTCTCCATACCCTTTATCATCCTCGTTGCCCTCCTCTGGACCCTCTCGAGTATTGCCATGTCCTTCTTGAGGTATGGCGACCAGTATTGGACGCAGTATTCCAGATGTGGGCGCACCATTGCTCGATACAGTGGCAGGATAACTTCTTTTGTTCTGGTAGTGATACCATTTTTGATAATGCCCAACATTCTGTTCGCTTTTTTTGAGGCCGCTGCACATTGTGCCGCCTGCTTCATTGTGTTATCCACCAATACCCCCAGATCTTTTTCCTGGCTGCTTTCCCCGAGTACCCTCCCTCCCATCGTATAGCTGTACATGGAGTTCCCCTTCCCTATGTGCAATACCTTACATTTCTCCACATTGAAGCTCATCTGCCATTTTTTTGCCCACTCACTCAGTTTGTTCAGGTCGCTCTGCAGTTCTTTGCATTCCTCAACAGTTCTGGCCCTGCTGGAGAGTTTTGTGTCATCCGCGAACTTGATAACTTCGCACTTTGTCCCCGTTTCTAGATCATTAATAAATATATTGAACAGCAATGGTCCCAGCACTGACCCTTGCGGAACACCACTTGTGACCCCTATCCAGTCAGAGTAGTGCCCCTTTACTCCTACCCTCTGTTTCCCGTCCGCCAGCCAATTTTTGATCCATCTGTACACCCCTTCCACATACTTTTCTCTGTCGCCGCACTCTTTGACCAAAAGATTTGTAAGCCTGCAACCAGGTCAAGGTAGACTCTTTCAGCAGCTCCCCTCCCTCCCTCTTACCTTTGTGGCCAAGTCAAAATGATCTACCAACAATAAAATTTTAAAAACACAAAGCACGCTGTACGCAGAGAAAATGTTAATTATCATTTATATTCCGCGGGTTTTCAAAGAGGTCAAGGCAGATGACTTTATGCAATGTCACCTCAGTAACAACTATACAAAAATAGACAAATATTCCCCCTCCCTTTTTACTAAACCGCGATAGCGGTTTTTAGCGCAGGGACCTGTGCTGAATGCCCCACGCTGCTCTTGAAGCTCATAGGCTCCCTGCGCTAAAAAACGCTATTGCGGTTTAGTAAAAGGGGGCCATAGTGCAAAATATAGACAGCATATATAAATTCTCAAAACGGACACATTTTGATCACTAAATTGAAAATAAAATAATTTTCCTACCTTTGGTAATTTCATCAGTCTCTGGTTGCACTTTATTCTTCCGACTGTGCATCCAATATTTCTTCCCTTTTTTCAGCCTCCTGTATGCTTTCTCTCCTCCAGACCTCATTCCCTCCCCAAACTTTTTCTTTGTTTCACCCTGCCCCCTTCTTTCTTTTTCTCTCTCTCCATACCCCCTTTCATTCTGTATGTCTGTCTTTCTCTCTCTCTCCTTGCCCCATTTTTCTTTGTTTCACCCAGCCCTCTTTCTTTTTTTGGCTCCCTGTCCCCCCCTTTCTTTCTTTCTCCTTGCCCTCCCCTATGCCACCACCATTGGGAAAATGCTGCCACCGCCACTGGGGAATAGGCTGCCACTGCCGCTATCGGGAACAGGCCGGCGCCGAGTTCGCCCTGCTTCTCTTCCCCACGGGGCCGACCAACTCTCGCCACTCGACGTCAATTCTAACGTCAGAGAGGACGTTCTGGGCCAACCAGGCAGCGATTGGCTGGCCCAGAACGTCCTTTCCGACATCAGAATTGACGCGGGTGGCGAGAGTTGGTCGGCCCCACAGGGAAAAGCAGGGAGAACTTGGCACCGGCCTGTTCCCAATGGCGGCGGTGGCACTCAAGTGGCTAAAGAGACGCAGTTTGCCAGCCTAGGGAGAACACTGGAGGGTGGCCAGCTGTGCACCCCTTGGGGCAAAAACCGGGGCAGACCGCCCCCCACCTCCACCTTGGTATGCCACTGTCTGTACCTCACTCCCTCCCTATGACCAAAAATTCTCCTTTCTTCTATTCCCCGTGTACACAACCATCTATTTCCCTCCCTTCCTCTCTCCCAAGTCCTTGCCTTCTGTGTCCAAAAACACATTCCCTCCCCCACCTCAGCATCTCTTTCCCTCCCTTCCTCTCTCCCAAGTCCATGCCTTCTGTGTCCAAAAACCCATTCCCTCCACCAACTCAGCATCTCTTTCCCTCCCTTCCTCTCTCCCAAGTCCTTGCCTTCTGTGTCCAAAAACACATTCCCTCCCCCACCTCAGCATCTCTTTCCCTCCCTTCCTCTCTCCCAAGTCCATGCCTTCTGTGTCCAAACACCCATTCCCTCCCCCACCTCAGCATTTCTTTCCCTCCCTTCCTCTCTCCCAAGTTCATGCCTTGTGTCCAAAACGCACTCCCTCCCCCTTTTGTGTTCCCCGTTTGCCTCCCAGCCCATCTTAGCAACTTTCTCAGCAAAATGTAGCTCGAGCCGCATAGGCTTGTCTTCTATTTCCTGCCTGCCTGCTTTGCTTAAGCCCTCCCTCCGACGTCAGCGCTGACTTCGGGGAAGATTTCCGATCGGCTGTGTGAGCGGCAGGGCAGTCTGAGTAGAAGACGAGCCTCGCGGCTTGAGTTATATTTAATCCCGCGGGTCCCCCATCGTCCTCGTTCAGCTCTCTCTCCTGTGCACCCCCTGGTAGTACTGCCCTGATGGCGGCCCTGCGCGTGCCAGCTGCAAGGCCTTCGTGTGCCACAGTTGGCACGCGTGCCATAGGTTCGCCATCGCTGCTCTAGGTTATACATATTCAGGGCTTCCAGTCTCTCATAAGTCTTCTTGCACAAGCCTCCTATCATTTTCGTTGCCCTCCTCTGGACCGCTTCAAGTCTTCTTATGTCCTTCGCCAGATACGGTCTCCAAAACTGAACACAATACTCCAAGTGGGGCCTTACCAATGACCTGTACAGGGGCATCAATACCTTCTTCCTTCTACTGGCTATGGCTCTCTTTATACAGCCCAGCATCCTTCTGGCAGCAGCCATTGCCTTGTCACACTGTTTTTTCACCTTTAGATCTTCGGACACCATCCGTGCATATCAGCTTCTCACCTCCCAGCATATACGGTTCCTTCCGATTATTAATCCCCAAATGCATTACTATGCATTTCTTTGCATTGAATTTTAGTTGCCAGGCATTAGACCATTCCTCTAACTTTTGCAGATCCTTTTTCATATTTTCCACTCCCTCTTCGGAGAGAGAAAGAGATAATGGTTATTGCGGATGGGCAGACTGGATGGGCCATTTGGCCTTTATCTGCCATCATGTTTCTATGTTACAGACATTTAAATATTTGAATGGTATTAATCTACAAACAAATCTTTTCCATAGATAAAGAAGTGATAAAACTAGAGGATATAATATGAGGTTGCAGAGTGGTAGACTGAGGAGTGATGTCAGGAAATACTTTTTCATGGAGAGGGTGATGGATGCCTGGAATTCCTTCAATGTAGGGGAGGTAGAGGCAAAAACAGTATCAGGGTTCAAAAATGTGTGGGATAAATACATAGGACCCTTAATTAGAAAGAGGATAGTATAGAAACAGAACTCAACAGATCAACAACCATAACTTCATTGATGATGCGCATAAGCAGGGCCTAAATCAAAGCCCCAGCAGTGGGGAAGCAAAGGCGATGCTGGATGGACTTATATGGACAGTGTCCAGTATATGGTAAGGCAGATTGGGACAGGCTGGAGTTATCTTTGATAGTGACTCCAGTGGTAGGGCAGTGTAGCTGATGCTGGACAGACTTCTACACCAATGCTAGGAAGGTCTTCTTTACCCAGAGGGTGGTGGACACCTGGAATGCGCTTCCAGAGGGTGTAATAGGACAGAGTACGGTATTGGGGTTCAAGAAAGGATTAGACAATTTCCTGAAGGAAAAGGGGATAGAAGGGTATAGATCGGATTACTATACAAGTCCTGGACCTGAAGAGGCTGCCGCGTGAGCGGACTGCTGGGCATGATGGACCTCTGGTCTGACCCAGCAGAGCAAACAAACCAAAACTGCAGACTTGTACACGGTGCAGGCAAATTTTATTTTGACAAATAAATCTTAACTAAAAACCTTTTACCAGGCGAGAGTTTCGGACAACCTTCATCAGGGGTCCATGGTGATAAAGAAAAAAAGAAAAATATAACAAAAAAGCCTGGAAAAATAGCGTTTAATAGTACACCGGGGAATCGCCAAATGCGATAAAAGTTCGTCACAGTAAAGAGCAGACCCAGCAGAGGCATTCTTATGTTCTTATATACTCTGTACCCATATGTGAAAAGAAGGATCAGGAGCAAGAATGCATATCTTATACCACATTTGTATCATCTGATTACAGCTCTTGGAAGAGAGAGAGGAAGAGATAATGGTGACTGTGGATGGGCAGACTGGATGGGCCATTTGGCCTTTATCTGCCATCATGTTTCTATTACTATAAATCTGTTTTGGCTGAGACCAAATGAAGAGGATTAAATTTATTTTAAAAAGATAGCCTGGAATAAGTCATTGTTACCAAGATACAAATTAAAACATACTTTCTGCGCCGAGCTTCTCTCATGATGCGTTGTTCCTTGGCCTGGCTATAGATGGCTCTGGGTAGGTGACGGTGGCGGGCTATGCGTTTGATCTGTGGGTGGTGCTGAAACTTCTCCTTTAGCTTTTGGCTATAGTTTAGTGCTGCTTTCTCTCGAGGTGCAAGCTGCAAAAGAGACAAGCTATGTTACAATTGCTTCATTTCATGGACATATGAAACTATTGAAAAAATGAAATCAGTCTTTCTATACAGTATATTCCATATAAGTATATGACATAAAAGCCTGTAAAAAATAACTAGATCAAAGAATAGCTGAAACATAGATGTTTCGTATAAACTGCTAAACATTCACAGACTGTAGCAAAATGTAGATTAGAGTGAATAGTTACAATGCAATTAAACCAATTCTAAGTACAACAATGGAACAGTACAACATTTTTATGCCAAGCACTATATTCAGTGATATTCAACAGCAGCACAACTATCCCAAAGAACTTACAATTAATATATCAGTAAGAAATCTATGCTAAAAGTTTTAGCCAAACCCAAGGAAGATTCATTACCTGAAGAATTATGAAACCGGCCTATCTTGAAAAACTTCTATCTATTTCTATTTCAGGATTTTAGTCTGCCATCCTCCACAAAAAAAGGACCTGAAGCAGTTTTTAGTTTTTTTAAATAATCGTGTGCATAGAGGAATTTCTTGGGAGAAGGGAGAGGCAAAGTAATTTTACCTAGCAGAGCTTCTTGCTATGGAGCAGGTAGTAAGAAGAAGACAAGAGAGAAAGCGTACCAGCTATCCTGAGGGAAACTTCGGAGGGAACCAGCTACTAGACGGTTCCATTAGTATTTCAAGTTTCGAGTTTATTAAAATTTGAAATGCTAATCATAAATTCTAAGCATTTTAACAATTAAAAAGGGGAACTATTAACATACTTGTTAATGACAAGAAGTAACATAAAAACAAGAGAAGAGTGGGGGACATACAATTTAAAAAGAAAAGAGTACAATTAAGGTTAAAGACAAAAGGACAGTGAAGGAAATCATATTAAAAGTTGAATGGGATCAATAAAGATATTGGCTAGGTTAGACCCAGAGATCATTTAGCATTCATATGCATCTTTAAAAAGGAAACATTTGAGGTTTCCCTTAAATTTATCTAAATTTTGTTCAGCCCTTATATGTAAATGTAACGAGTTCCAGATTGTAGGGGCTAACTTGCACGTCAGGACGGTTATGGACCTCCAGAGTTTCCTCTGGCTTCGCCCTGCCCAGGCATAATTCACCAATGGTCCAGTACTTGGCAACTAAACTTTAATGCCAAAAAATGTAAGGTGATGCATCTTGGCAGTGGGAATCCTTACACTACATTACCCCCTAAATGGAGAGAACTTAACAAAAACTGAAGTAGAAAGGGACTTGGGAGTAATCATCCGTGAAGACATGAAGGATGCAAATCAGGTGGAGAAAGCCTCAGCAAAGGCTAGACAAATGCTTGGCTGCATCAGAAGAAGCTTTATCAGCTGAAAGGCCGAAGTTATAATGCTATTATACAGATCCATGGTGAGACTGCACCTGGAGTACTGCGTCCAGTTTTGGAGGCCACATTACCAAAAGGATGTGAAGAGAATTGAGTCAGTTCAAAGAATGGCCACAAGGATGGTCTCAGGACTTAAAGATCTTTCATATGAAGATCGTCTGAGCAGTCTGCGCTTATACTCGCTCGAGGAGCGCAGAGAAAGGGGGGACATGATAGAAACTTTCAAGTACATAACGGGCCGCATCGAGGAGGAGGAGGAAATCTTAACTTTTACGGGTCCCATAGTGACAAGAGGACATCCGCTAAAACTTAGGGGAGGAAGATTTCAAGGGGACACCAGGAAATACTTCTTTACCGAGAGGGTGATTGATAGATGGAATGGTCTTCCATGTCAGGTAGTCGAGGCTAGTAGCACGCTCGACTTCAAGAGACGATGGGACAAACATTTGGGGTCGCTACAGAGGTATGATGGAGGATAGTTTCTCTAGGGTGGAAGGGATCATGATTGGGCAGACTTGTTGGGCCATCGGCCCTTTTCTGCCGTCATATTCTATGTTTCTATCTTTCGGGTCTTATCACGTGCGCTCACGCTCCACCTCCCTGATGGGGCGGGTGAAATGGGCTGGTGGTAAGCCCACCGCTAAAACTGACAGGCGGTAGGATCCCACCTCTGCCAGCGTGCACCAGCCCTCACCTTCATTGTGCTGCAGGGTTTCGCTGCTCAGCCCTCTGACTAGCGCATGCGTTACGACTACTTGGTCTGTGACACCTATGAGAATTGCCTTATATATGATAGGATGGAACATTTTACAAGGTTCGAAGTCAATGTAAGAAACCGTTAAAGTGTCTGCATGCTTTCATTTCCCCATAAAACTTACCATACAAAAAATATCCAATTCTAGTGTCATCTCATTACTAGCAACAAAAACCTGCTCAGTCCCAGGTATATTGTAAAATAATAGAAACCTCTTAAAAAAAAAAAAAATAAAATAAATCACTCAGGACCCAGAACAAATCTACCATTACAGCATAAGGACCCTACCAAGAAAAGACAATACTGTGAATACTGCAGACAGCCCAAGCCTGCCTGACACTGAAGACAACACTGCTGGCTAAGAGGCTTTGGAGTCCTCTCCCAAATCTCTACGCTACCCCCCAATCATATCTAACATTGATCCTGGCAGATACCAAATAGAAAATAACATTCTTGTTATTCAACCTTTGCCCTTTGGCCATTTTATTTTTCTAATTGTTATGGTCTCAGGCTCTGATTTCCACTTCCTTCTGTCTTCTCTTAACTCTTTCAAGGGTCTCTTTTCCAGTTAAGCACAATCCTTTAACTCCCTTGTGGGTTCCTTGAAAAAGTTCCACAAAATGTGGTCCACGTCGGGACCCTCGAGACCCTATAAGCTAAGTTTTAAAGTGATTTTTTTTTTAGTTTTTACAAGTTATGATATTTATAAATTTAAAAATTCACAGTTTGATATAAATTATTATAAAATAATCCATACACAGTGATTGGGTGGTGGGTTTGGCTATAGGGGCTTTGATCCTTAGCTGAATTACACAATTCTGAGTGTATGAGAATTTAAGGTTAAAGTAACACCGACGTTAACAGACACTCAACTGGAGATCTTTTGTTGGTTAGGTCTCTTTTCCATTGGCCATTTCTCTCTCTTCCCGTCTTCACCTCCTCCTCACATCCATCTCTAACATTGATCTTATACCTTCTTTCATTCATTTTTCTGTTCTCTATCCAAATTTCACTTCTTCTAACCAACCAGTTCCAAACTACCTCTTTTTACCTACACCTATCTACACTTTCCACTTTCTTCCTGTCAATATATTCCCCAATCCTATATGCTCTCTCTTCTGTACCCCTACATTTTACCCATCACCCCATCTTCCCCTCCCCCCAATAATTCAACATCTCCCCTTTGTCCTGTCCCTCCCCCCCTAATCCAGCTCCAGTCAAATCTCTTTACAGTCTACAAAGACCAGCTCCTCCTGCTTGACAAGTAAGAAAGCAATAATGTCTAGAAGAAATGCTAGGATACATGAAAAATAGCAGGCAAGCTAAATCTCTAGCTGCCAAGAGAAAAACATGTCATGATCAACCAGCAAAACAAACAATAAAAATGAAATGGACAGAAAAGATACGTACGAGGTGGCTAAACTTAGAGGCTCTTTTATTCAGTTGTGCTAGTAAATGGGCTTAGCGTATTCTTACATGGATCTTATCTGCTAAGCCCATTTCTAGAGTGGCTGTAAAAGAGGCTATTTTCTATTAAAAAAAATTTTCTGGCTATGTAAAAATATTAGCATTATTGCATGACTATTTAAAAATATTTCCTCAGGAGCGCTTTCTGTCTCTATTTAGCAGGCGCTAAAGGCGTAGATAGGTTTCAATCAATGATCTGAAACAATGTCAAAACAGTTTAGTAATAGGGTTCTTTAGTGCTTGATGACAAGATTTAAGTCAGGAAATAAAGTACAGTGGATTATTTATTGAAGTGCATTAGGTGTTTAACAATTACCTATTTAATATGGCAATTAATGCAAGCTAACATGAAAATTTTGTATTATTATTATTATTATTATTATTATTATGTTCTTATATCCCGCCATACCCAAAGAGTTCTAGGCGGTTTACATCCATTACATTAGGATCCGGTCTGAACCCGGATTTACAAAAATTTTGTCGGAATTGCAGGTAGCGTGGAAGGAAGCAAAGTAGTTTTAGCACAGGTTTATCGTAGTTGGGTGAGAAGATAAAATGGAGGGTGTGGGAAACCAGAGGAGGGGGGGGAGAGGGATGTGGGGGTGGGGGGGTTGGAGTGTATGCGGGGGGTGAGGATTAAGGGTCTTGTTCGCGGAAGAGGTGTGTTTTGAGAAGTTTTCTGAAGTCTAGGTAGGTCGGGGCCTCTAGCATCATTTGGGCTAGCCAAGGGTTCAGCTTGGCCGCCTGGAAGGCGAAGGTTTTGTCGATGAATCTTTTGAGCTGGCATGATTTTATGGAGGGGAAGGTAAACAACTGGATTCTGCGGGATTTCTTGTTGGTGCAATACATGTTGAAATGTGGGGAGAGGTATTTTGGTGAGAGACCAAATACTGTCTTGTAACAGATGCAGGCGAACTTGAAGAGGACTCGGGATTCGAAGGGTAGCCAGTGCAGTTGGTGGTAGAAGGGGGTGATGTGTTCCCATTTGTTCAGGCCGAAAATTAGGCGGACAGCTGTGTTTTGAATCAGTTTTAGTCTTCTGGTGATTTTCTTTGTGGAGCTTAGGTAGATGATATTGCAATAATCCAGTATGCTGAGGATAGAGGATTGAACTAATAGTCGAAATGCAGTGTCATCGAAGTATTTCTTTATGGTACGGAGTTTCCAGAGTGCTGAAAGGCCTTTCTTGACAGTGAGGTCTGTGTGATTTTCTAGGGATAGATGTTTGTCAAGCGTGACTCCTAGTATTTTTAATGTTTGTTCGAGTGGGAAAACCAATCCTTTCACCTGGATTGTGGTGTCTTTGATTTTGTCTTTGGGGGTGGCTAGAAAGAATTTTGTTTTGTCTGGGTTGAGCTTTAGTTTGAAGGAGAGCATCCAGAGTTCTATCTGGCTGAGTATGCTAGTTATGTAGTTGAGAAGATCCTGGGATAGACTGGTTAGAGGGATGACAATTGTGATGTCATCTGCATAGATGAAGAATTTGAGCTTAAGTTTGTGAAGGAGGTTACTGAGGGAGGCGAGGTAGATATTGAATAGGGTGGGGGATAAGGGGGAGCCTTGTGGTACACCGCAGGAGTTCACCCAGCTGTAGGAGAAGTTGTCATTTTTGTGTACCCTGTAGGATCTGTTTCGTAGGAACCCTTGGAACCAGCTGAGTACCCGGTCGGAGATTCCAATGTGGGCCAGGCATTCCAGGAGAATAGTGTGGTCAACTAGGTCAAACGCACTGCTTAGATCAAATTGTAAGATCAGGGCGCTGGAGAGGAGAGACACACCTTAACTGCTTACATACTACATAATATGGAACAGTTAACTAACGCATAAACTCAACTATATGTTGAGAAATTTTTTGAAAAAAACAACAACCCCAACCACAAGAAAAGCCCTGGAATAAACAGGATTGATATGTCTATGGGACCCTACCTGGGCCAGCACCTCTCTTTTCCTCCTTTCCACTTAGTAGAAAGCTGTTCCTTCTCTTCCTGTCCCCACCACCGGTACCTGCAAAAAAAATAGCTTGAGCCATAGCAGTCATCCTCAGAGGCTGTTTGTAGCCTGCCCTGAAGCATATTCTATGATTCCTCCCCTCAAACAGAAAGTCGACTCACTTCCTGTTTGGCGGAGGGAGTCACAGAAAGTGCCCTAGGGACCCCACAAACAGCCTCTGAGGACTGCTGCTGCATGGCTCAAGCTACTTTTTGCAGGTACCAGTTGTGGAGATTCCAGGGCTGGCGGGGACAGGAGGAAATGGAATAGCTTTCCAACGGAGGTGGAAGGGGGAGAGATAGTAATGACCTAGGTGAGGGTAATTTTATACACTGGCTGCGGGATTTTAGCCTAGTTTTAGTAGTTAAATGCATTCCACATCAGCATCCGTGCCATTAACACACAGTACCAACAACTGTTCTATGTAAGCAACATGACCGCCTTCTTCAAGGAGTAAAGAATGCCACAGAGGGTTTGCACTGCAGCTACCAAGGTTTAACTTTTGCAGGCAATGCAAATGATTTCCAGGATCTTAATACAGTTTAGCATATAGCCTCTATGTGCCAAGCCTGTCGTAAACAGGTGTCCAAACTACACGGTAGAATATATTACAAGTAAGTTGCAAGACAAAGCAACACTGGTGAACAGTTAGCGGAGGTCCATCAATTCCAATTGCCTAAAAATCCTCTGTACGGTAATCTAGAAAAAAACAAGCAAACAAAAAAAGAAAAATCCCTGAAATTCTTTTTCCCCTTGACTGCTTTCATTGCCAGTTCTGAAGCACAGTACAGTCAGACCTACTTGGTGTCATAATAATTTTATGAACTCTCTCAGGAGCATGGAGATATTTCAGATACAGAGAAAACTTGAAAAATACTGACCTAAACTTTCTGTATCCTGCACTGACAGTTGATACCCCATACAGGTACCAATCCCGACAGTGCTACAGATGGAACTATTTCATCAGAGCAAAATGAACTTTCTAGCTTTCTTTCAAGTGCCCAATTAACAGCACTAATTATACATAATAAGACTGCCTACAGTTATTCCCATGTACCATCAACTGAAATGCTAATTACAAGCAATTTGCAGTTTATAGTCTTACGCCCACCATCATGTATTTCCTGCTACAATGCACAACTGAAATAAATAATTTACAAGGTTTACTTATATAAATTGCATACATATATCCTGGATAAAGAAGCATGGCTGCTGTGCAATTCCACTTTAAAGGTTACTATAAAAAAAAAAAAAAATTAATAAAAATTAATCTCTGAAAATTAGCCAAAAATGTCAGACTCGTATCTTATATTCTGGATTAATTAATTTATTTTTATTTAAATACATACAGTATTTCTTGTACATCTAGAATATATTTTTAATTCTATGAAAGAAAAAAAACAGGTTGTTGTGTTTAGCACATTCATCCAAAATCAAATAAAACTGACAAAAAATAATAAATACAAAAAGAGGAGTAAAGAAGACCTTATACACGAGGGACTGCACTATACCGTAAGCCACTTGTAACATTACTGGTCTGAAAAAACTCCATACATTAATATAACATCAATCTCGCCACTATTAAAAAGACTTCTTTTTCAAGTTTTGTTTTCTTTTTAGAATAGGATAATAATTAGATTTCAACTGCATAAAACATAACAAGAATGGCTATAGCAAGGGAAAAAAAGTTCTCTACATCATAACATCAGCATTTCATTGAAAACGAGCATAGACTTATCTTCACAGAGTCTGTCTTGGGTAATTCATTCTTTACTCTGCTTTTTCACAAGAACCCATGCAGTATTTGCAGTATTTCGAGAGCATCTGAAACTTCATAAAATGACACTTTAACTAGGATTCCCTTGATGTAGCCTCATGGAGGAGGAGAAACAGTAGGACTGACTGTTGGGATAAGCTGTCGTGGGTTCTTGAGAAAAAGCAGAGTAAAGAATGAATTACCCAAGACAGACTCTGAAGATAAGTCTAAGCTCGTTTTCAATGAAATGCTGATGTTATGATATAGAGAATCATGTCCGGGGCGGTACTTGGGAGTTATGATCGACAAGTCGATGAAGCCGTCCACGCAATGTGCAGTGGTGGCAAAAAAGGGCGAACAGAATGCTAGGAATGATAAAGAAGGGGATCATGAACAAATCGGAGAAGGTTATCATGCCGCTGTACTGGACCATGGTGCACCCTCATCTGGAGTACTGCGTCCAGCACTGGTCACCGTACATGAGAAGAACACAGTACTACTCGAAAGGGTCCAGAGAAGAGCGATTAAGATGGTTAAGGGGCTGGAGGAGTTGCCGTACAGCAAAAGATTAGAGAAACTGGGCCTCTTCTCCCTTGAATAGAGGAGATTGAGAGGGGACATGATCGAAACATTCAAGGTACTGAAGGGACTAGACTTAGTAGATAAGGACAGGTTGTTCACCCTCTTCAAGGTAGGGAGAACAAGAGGGCACTCACTAAAATTGAAAGAGGATAGATTCCGTATGAACATAAGGAAGTTCTTCTTCACCCAGAGAGTGGTAGAAAACTGGAACTCTCTTCCAGAGTCGTTATATGGGAAAACACCCTCCAGGGATTCAAGACAAAGTTAGACAATTTTCTGCTGAACCAGAATGTACGCAGGTAGGGCTAGTATTAGTTAGGGCTTAGGTCTTTGACCAGAGGGCTGCCGCATGAGCGGACTGCTGGGCACGATTGACCACTGGTCTGACCCAGCAGCAGCAAGTCTTATGGTCTTAACTTTTTCTCCCTAGATTTTTCTCCCTAGCTGTAGCTATTCTTATTATGTTTTAAAATCCCGCCTGCCGCTGTCTGCCCGACCCGCGAGAACTGATCGCAGCCATTCAGAAAGCAGCGCAGGCCCAAGTGGGAGCGTAGAAAGCTTTGCTTCTGTCCGCTGCACTCTTCTGACCTCCGTGCTGCTGGCTGGGAAATAAGAAGAGGAGACAGCTAGTAAGCGTGGAAGGGATTTAAAAAAGTACCAGGGGGTGGGGGGGATGTTTAAAATAGCAAGACAGCCGTTGATGGAGGAATTTTAAAAGGTACTGGTGGGGGGATGTTTAAAATACAAAAAAAGCTGTCTAGGGAGGGATTTTAAAAGGTACCAGGGGTGGGGGAAGGATGTTTAAAATATCAAGACAGCCATCTAGGGAGGGAGGGATTTTTAAAGGTACGGGGGGGGGGTATGATTTTAAAAAGTACTGGGGGTACATAGGGGGGATGGGGGATGATTTAAGGTACTGGGGGTATGTGGGGGAATGATTTAGGATACGTGGAAGGTATAGGACAGCCTGCCTGTTTCTAGGTCAGCCTGCCTGCCCTGTGCTCTGTTCCAGCCTACCACTAGACCACCAGAGGGGGGACAAGGTACAGAGCCTGGCAGAGAGGGGGGACAGGGTGCAGAGCCTGACAAGGAGAATGGGGTTGGGTACATAGCCTAGCACGGAGAATTTGGTTCTGAATATTTTTTTTTTCTTTTCCTCCTCTAAATCTGGGTGCGTCTTATGGTCAGGTGCGTCTTATTGAGCGAAAAATACGGTGCTCGCTCCCCAACCCCCTCCTCTCTAACCCAACAAACCTGTAACCAGTAAAATGAATGACAAGTAGAATAATCACAGGATTCATACCATGCACTACTGAACTAATTCTATTTGTTCTAAGCTCTCAAGTTATTAAGCAATATACTTCTCAGCTTGGGTTGTAAAGAGTTCAAAAAGAGTGTTCATAACTGAATAAGAAAGTTTATTATTATTATTTTAATCTACTCCCCTTAACAGATAGTCATACCATTCATAATAAATAATGAATCTGATTTAACCACAAACATACTAGTTAGCAATGTTACTTACCGTAACAGTTGTTATCCAGGGACAGCAGGCAGCTATTCTCACTAGTGGGTGATGTCATCAGACAGAGCCCCGGTACGGACGTCTCACAAGCACGTGTTGCTTGTAGAAACTTAAAAGTTTCTAGATGCCCGCACCGCGCATGCGCCGGTGCCTTCCCGCCCGGAGATCCGGGCGTGTCTCCTCAGTTCAGGTAGCTAGCCTGAGAAGCCAACCCAGGGGAGGTGGGTGGGACGTGAGAATAGCTGCCTGCTGTCCCTGGATAACAACTGTTACGGTAAGTAACATTGCTTTATCCCAGGACAAGCAGGCAGGTATTCTCACTAGTGGGTGACCTCCAAGCTAACCTCAGCGGGATGGAGGGGGAGTTGGCGACTTAAGAGAATAAATTTTTCAATACTGTTTGGCCAAACTGTCCATCCCGTCTGGAGAGAGTATCCAGACAATAATGTGAGGTGAATGTGTGAACCGAGGACCAGGTGGCAGCCTTACAAATTTCCTCGATTGGTGTTGATCTGAGGAATGCTACTGAGGCTGCCATTGCTCTGACCTTATGGGCTGTGACCTTACAAGGAAGTGATAATACAGCATAGCAGAAAGAGATACAAGCCGCCATCCAATTAGAGATGGTGCGCTTTGATACGGGTCTTCCCAACTTATTAGGGTCGAAGGAGACAAAAAGTTGAGGAGTGGTTCTGTGTGGCTTGGTGCGATCCAGGTAGAAAGCCAAAGCACGTTTACAGTCTAGAGTGTGAAGGGCCGATTCTCCGTGGTGAGAATGGGGCTTAGGGAAGAATACTGGAAGTACGATGGATTGGTTGAGATGAAATTCGGAGACCACCTTAGGCAGGAATTTCGGGTGAGTGCGGAGGACCACCTTGTCATGATGGAATACTGTGAATGGTGGATCCGCCATCAATGCCTGGAGTTCGCTGACTCTGCGAGCGGACGTAAGGGCTACAAGAAAAAGCACTTTCCAGGTGAGATACTTAAGAGGGGCCCTGTTGAGTGGTTCAAACGGGGGCTTCATGAGACGGGAAAGGACTACATTGAGGTCCCAAACTACTGGGGGTGGTTTGAGAGGAGGGTTAACATGGAAGAGTCCTTTCATAAATCTGGCGACCACCGGATGGGCCGAGAGGGGTTTCCCTTGTAGGGGCTGGTGGAACGCCGCAATAGCGCTCAGGTGGACTCGTATGGATGTAGACTTGAGCCCAGATTGAGATAGGTGTAGGAGATAGTCCAGCACGGAGGATAAGGAAGCTCGCTGAGGTTCCTTTGATTTAGAAACGCACCATGAGGAGAATCTAGTCCATTTCTGGGAGTAGCATTGTCGAGTGGCGGGCTTCCTGGAAGCTTCCAAGACCTCCCTCACTTCTTGTGAGAATTGGTGAGGGGTTACGTTGAGAGGAACCAAGCTGTCAGGTGGAGAGATTGCAGGTTGGGATGAAGCAGTGATCCTTGATGTTGAGTAAGTAGTGAAGGAAACACTGGAAGTGGTACTGGTTCCCTGCTGCTGAGTTGAAGTAGGAGGGAGAACCAAGGTTGTCTGGGCCACCGAGGAGCTATTAGAATCATGGTAGCCCGTTCGAGTTTCAGCTTGACCAGAGTCTTCTGGATCAGCGGGAATGGTGGGAACGCATATAGAAATCGTTTCCCCCAGTTCAGTAGAAAAGCATCTGCCTCGAGGCGATGAGGAGTGTAGATCCTGGAGCAAAACTGAGGCAGTTTGGAGTTGTGGGGAGCCGCAAAGAGGTCTATCTGAGGCGTCCCCCACTGCGTGAAGATTTGGTGAAGGGGGCTGGAATGGAGAGTCCATTCGTGCGGTTGTAGCAGACGACTTAGTTTGTCTGCTAAGACGTTGTTCTCCCCCTGAATGTAGACAGCTCTGAGGAAGGCGTTGTGGCGCACCGCCCAATCCCAGACTCGTAGAGCTTCCTGGCAAAGGAGGGCCGAGCCCGTGCCTCCTTGCTTGTTGATATAATACATGGCGGCCTGATTGTCTGTGCGAATGAGGATCACCATGTTGTGAAGTAGGTGTTGGAAAGCTTGGAGCGCATTGAAGATGGCTCTGAGCTCCAGTAGATTGATTTGATGTAGTCTTTCCGCACTGGTCCAGAATCCTTGGGTGCGGAGACCATCCAGGTGGGCCCCCCATGCATAGTTCGACGAATCGGTTGTGAGAACTTTCTGATGGGGGGGAGAGTGCAACAGCAAACCTCTGGATAGATTCGAAGAGGTCATCCACCAAAGTAGAGACTGCCGAAGAGCAGGTGTGACTAAGATGTGTTTGGTTAGTGGATCGGACGTCTGATTCCACTGTGATGCCAGGGTCCACTGGGGGATCCTGAGATGGAGTCTGGCAAAGGGTGTCACATGTACTGTGGAGGCCATATGGCCCAGGAGCACCATCAGTTGTCTCGCCGGTAGGGTTTGGCGAGTAGACACCGACTGGCAGAGGTGGAGAAGGGACTCCATGCGTTGCAGAGGCAGGAATGCTCGGAGTCGAGTGGTGTCCAGGACCGCTCCGATGAAGGGGAGGGACTGGGTGGGTTGTAGATGAGACTTGGAAAAGTTGATCTCGAAGCCCAAATTCTGGAGGAAGTAGGTTGTAGCCAAGACCGCCGAAGTGACCTCTGGGGCTGACGGGGCCTTGATGAGCCAGTCGTCGAGGTATGGGAACACCTGTAGACCCCTGTCTCGGAGTGCCGCGGCCACTACCACCAGGCACTTTGTGAAGACTCTGGGGGACGAAGAGAGGCCGAATGGTAGCACTCGATACTGTAGGTGCAGATTTCCCACCCGAAATCTGAGGAACTTTCGGGAGGCCGGGTGAATGGGGATGTGAGTGTAGGCCTCCTTGAGATCCAGGGAGCATAACCAGTCGTTCTGCTCGAGGAGGGGGTATAGAGAAGCCAAAGTCAACATGCGAAACTTCTCTTTGACCAGAAACTTGTTGAGGGCCCGAAGGTCTAAAATGGGTCACAGGTCGCCCGTTTTCTTCGGGACGAGGAAGTACCGGGAGTAAAACCCTCGGTTCAACTGGTCTGACGGGACCGGCTCGACAGCCCGAAGCTGAAGTAAGGTTTGGACTTCCTGAAGAAGAAGTGCGGTCTGTGTCGAGCTTGAAGGATACTCTCTTGGAGGGTGGTCCGGGGGGACCCGATGGAAGTGAAGAGAGTATCCTTCTCTTATGATGGTAAGGACCCATAGGTCCGTGGTTATGGCCTCCCATCGATGGTAAAAAAGATGGAGGCGGCCCCCTATGGGAGAGGCTGAGGGGTGCAGAACGGTGTCGGTTATGCTCCCCGGAGGGGAGTCAAAAGGGCTGGGGAGCCTTAGGTGCAGCCGGTGGCTGAGGTTTTTGCTGAGACTTCTGGGGAGGTTGTCTCTTTGCAGGTTGTCTCGCAGCAGGCGTTTGTCTGGGCATGTAACGACGCTGGTAAATCAGGGGTGGCCTGGAAGGTCGAGACTGTTGAGGTTTGGGTTTGGGCCGCAGGATGGATTGAAAAGATTTTTCGTGATCCGACAGCTTCTTGGTAACAGTTTCGATAGACTCATCGAACAGGTCAGCTCCCGCACATGGTACGTTGGCGAGTCTGTCCTGGAGGTTGGGATCCATATCGATTGTACGGAGCCATGCCAGGCGACACATGGCTACCGCGCTTGCGGCAGCACGTGCCGAGAGTTCGAATGCATCGAAGGAGGATTGCATCAGCTGGAGGCGTAATTGGGAGAGGGAGGCTACCACTTCCTCGAACTCGAATCGAGCTTGGGTGTCTATGAACGGAGTGAACTTGCGGAGCACCGGCAAGAAGAACTCCAGATAGGAAGAGAAAAAGAAATTGTAGTTCAGCACCCGTGACGCCATCATGGAGTTTTGATAGAATTTTCTACCAAATTTGTCCATCGTTCTCCCCTCTCGGCCCGGCGGTACAGAGGCGTAGATCTGAGAGGGATGAGAGCGTTTAAGAGAGGACTCAACCAGTAGAGATTGGTGGGAGAGTTGAGGGCCCTCAAACCCTTTATGGTGCACGATGCGGTATCGAGCATCGAGTTTGCTGGGAATCGCCGGTATGGAGTACGGTGTTTCGAAACACTGCATGAAGGTCTGATCCAGCAATTTATGCAGGGGGAGCCGAAGCGACTCCGTTGGAGGGTTAGGTAAATGCATGGTGTCCAGATACTCTTTGGAGTATCGGGAGCCCGTGTCAAGGGTCACATCTAGATCATCCGCCATTTGTCGGAGGAATGATGAGAAAGACAATTGATCCGCCAGCGTCGGTCTGTGGGACGGGCTGGAGGAGGAAGAGGCCTCCGGATCCATGGACATCGGGGAGCGGCAAGGAGAATCGGGTACGGGTGTCTCCTCGTACTCCGGTCCCTCCGGAGGGGACACCTCAGATGAGGAGTATCCCATACGTTGCAGTTTTTTCTGCGGTGACACCTCCGAGTGGCGTGAAGAGTGCCAGGATGAGTGTCTTGATCGGTGCCCGTCTCGGTGGCGGGACGGGGATCGGGATCGTCTGTGCATCGCATGGTCTCCCGAGGCCCCCAAGAGGTGGATAGGGCTGGAAGCGGTGGATCGCAACAGGGGTTGCGATGCGGATTCTTGCGATGCTACCCAAGTCTGGTAAGGAGTACGGAAGAACTCTTCCTGACTATGCCCAGGGCTTTGAGTATCGATCGGAGGTCTGGTCCCATGTTGGCGCGGAGGCGTAATGGGCTCTAATGGCGGCATATCGGTAAGCGAGGCTTGCCGCATGGGCATCGCCGCCCTCCCTCGTTCGTCCTCGTCGGTTTTCGAGGTCGAGCGGCGTGGAGGAGGGGGAGGGGGCGGACCGCCCCTTTGGACCGGTACCGGGAGGTCACCCTGTATGGCAGCGATGAGCCCGGGTCCGATGGTCTGCTTGAGCTCAACGAATTGAGCTTCCAGCACGGACCGTAGCGAAGCCGATAAGGAGGGATCCGCACCGAAAGGGGGTCCTCCTGCACGGTCATCGCGCTCCTTCGAGGTCGAGTGCTTCTGCTTAGTAGCTTTCGGCACTTTGATGACCACTGGTGGTACTGTGGAAGGAAGAGGTACCTGAACCGAGGAGACCGGGGCAGGCACCGACGTCGAGCTCGTGGATGTTGTCGGGATGAACGATGCCGGTTTCACCACACTCGATGCAGGAGGGGTCGATACCGGTTTCGCCCGAACCGGGGAGGTATCAGATGAAGTGGAGGCTGAAGGATCCTTAGCTGAGTCCATCTTGAACATCGATTCCCACAGTAGGCAACGCCGTTTGAATGAGCGTGCCGTAAGGGTAGAGCAAGGCCTGCACGATTTCGGAATGTGGTCAGGACCCAAACACTGCAAACAGCGCCGGTGAGGGTCCGTGAGTGAAATCGCGCGTTGGCACTTGCTGCACTTTTTAAACCCGGTGATTGGCCGGGACATAGGCCGGAAAATCTCCACCGCGAGGTCGAAACCTGTGGGCCTGAGCCACGTGGCCGGCCCGTTCGACCCGCCGGAGGAAATAATCTTTTTTTTTTTTTTAAATTGAAAAAGAAATGTACTGTTAACTGTAATTAAAAGAAAGCGAAAACGCGGACAAGGAAGGCAAATTTAACTGAATTCAGCTAGCGCATGATGAAGTTGAACTTCTCAGCTCCGCGGAAAGAAAAGAACTGAGGAGACACGCCCGGATCTCCGGGCGGGAAGGCACCGGCGCATGCGCGGTGCGGGCATCTAGAAACTTTTAAGTTTCTACAAGCAACACGTGCTTGTGAGACGTCCGTACCGGGGCTCTGTCTGATGACATCACCCACTAGTGAGAATACCTGCCTGCTTGTCCTGGGATAACCAGTAGTTTCCAGTTCCAAGTCGTCATCTTTCCAAATACAGTAAGCACAACTTAGGAAGTGAACATCCCAGAGGCATTCCAAATGTTTTCAAACTCAGGCAAATCACAGTCTTTTCTGTTGTTTGTAGCAGCCTCTGATAATTGCATGTAAATACATTACAACAAGCTCATCAATATTAAAATGAGCACTCTGATCGATGTCCACATGATGCACAAAATGAAGAATGCTCCAAAAATTCCGACAGGTCTGGAGGTGCCGGTAACGTTAAAAAAAAAATGCTGAACAGCAGGGGTTTTCTTTCTTTTAAATGGGCATAGATGATGTGCATGTCATGCACAATATCTGTCATCTTTAAAATAAAACAAAACAAAACAAAAACCTCATACCAGATCCCACCCCACGATGGCCAACACCACCCAAACTTATTAAAAAAAAAAAGTCGGCAGGAAGCCCACTCCCTCCTGCCACCTGGACCCCCCATACCCTCACCTCCCCACCTTTAAAGAGTGGCAGCAGGGATACTCACTCCATACTGTCGCTGGCACCCCTACAAACCTCCAACACCTCCCACAACCCCTTACCTTTCAGATGACCACTTCTTCCTGCTGGTAGGCCTGCCTCTTCAAAATGGCAGGTCTTCTCCTTCCCAGTGCATCCTGGGATGCACTGGGAGAGGCCCAAGACTCTGATTGCCCAGGTGCCAATGGCCACTCCCTTAGGAATGGCCTTAGGCACTTGAACCAATTAGGGCCTTAGGCCCTTTCCTAGGATGCACAGGAAAGGGGCCCAAGGCTCCGATTGGCCCAGTGGATTATACAATAATGTAATTCTTGAACTAGGGAACATTCGGACAAATCCACTCCTCCCTGCACCCCTCTAAGAAATCTTCCTGTATATAATCATCAGCCAGGTCTTTTACCCATTTTTGTAATTTTATCAAATATGCTTTATAATATTTCTTTATAAGCCCTTTGATATCTTCCTGCTGTGGCTAATATGTATTAAAATTTATATATTCTACAGATGAGGGTTTTGTATCAATAGGGTTTGAATAGAATATTGTGGTTGTATATATTGATACTTATCCCTCTCCTGTAACCCATACTTGGCCTTCAAAAGACATCATCTGTAGGGTACCTTCTTTATGCAAATTACTTCATTCATGGACAACCTTTCTATTACAGTCCTGGAAACCCATTTCTTTCATTCCAGTGCATCCACAGGAGATGTGTTGGCATCCCAAACCACTTCCTACTCATTTTCTATGGCCATCGTGAAGAACTCAATAACAGCCTGTGTTTCAAATGATTGGGAAACTCCCCAAGTTCAGAATATACCAAATATGCTAAATTGAAGGGTTTACCCATTTGTTCTTAAGTGAGATTACAATAATTAGGTGTTCTAAACACCCAGTCTTGGACTTGACACATTAAATATGCTATATTATAAACTCATAAATTAGGAAAGGTCCATATCTCCCCTCCTCACCCACCATACCTGTAATAATGTGAAGTCTCATTCTTGATTTCTTACCCTTCCACAAATACTTGACCAAAAGTTTATATTAGCCTGACAGGAACTGTCTGGAGAATATATAGCCCTTTGGCCAAGAGTATTTTTTTAAGCAAATGTATACAGTATGTCCTCCCAATGGTAAGAGAAGATCTTTCCAAATGCACATTAGCTTTTTCATGTCCTCCAATAGGGAGTGGAAATTCACCAGGGCTGTGAAGTCAGAGTCGTGTCGTTGGAGTCAGAAGCAAGGCTGTGTAATTAAGAGTCAGAAGCAATTTTTGGGCTGTACAGTCAGTTGGTGAAAAGTGCCAACTCCAACTCCTAATAAAGTTAAATTGTATGCCATGCAAATATTATAATGCTTAAATTTCTTATTTCACAGATAATAGTTTGAATAACCGAATAACCCATTTGTTTCAGGATATGTTTTACTTTTAGAATATATTTTGATGATGACAAAATGTAATATATTTTATGATGTTTATATTAGTGAAAGTGGAGTCTAGAGAATAAAACAGGAACAAAGTTTGTCCCCATCTCATCCCTGCGAGCCCACCCCTGTGAACTCTTAAATAGATTTATAAATAAAGGATTCAGAGGAGTCGAAGTGGAGATACCATAAATAAAGGAGTCGGAAGGTTTTGTGTACCGATTCCACAGCCCTAATATTCAGAGCATAAAGTTTATTTACATTTGTAGGTATAAGCAACCCTAGATATTTCAAATGTCCCTTAGCTCAAGTTCATGAAAAAATCCTCTACCATTTGCCTTCCTTAGCAGCAAGTAAACGTAACATGGAGAATTTATCCTTATTACCTGCAGACAGGCTAAACTGAGCAAAATGGGACAGTACTTTAGGGAGCGTTTGCTGTGGATTTTGCTAAAAGGATAAAAAGTTTAAAAGTAATTGCATTTACTGCATGATCCAATGGAGGAGAAAATAAACTATAACTGAATAGAACCCCATACAGTCGCTAGACCTCAATGCCAGAGTCTAGAATAGTTGTATGATGAATAGGAAATATAGTAGTCTATTACTCAAGAATTGTGTGTAGCACATGGACAGATGCTATGTTTCTATGTATGTGGAAAGCCTGAAATAATTCACTTTTTTCTAGTCTTGCTTACCAGATAACAGATGTTTTCTTAAGATACTGTAGTTCATTTGTTATAAAAGTGGCTGATGTAACCATGTTTGGCATCAGTCAGACATTCTGTTCTAGAGTTTTATGGGCAGATAGAAAATGTTTTCTTTCCCTACCTTGTTCTTTCCTCCCCTCTCCCAACTTTTTTGCTTTATTGTAACCTACTAATCCCTTTTTCCTTATGTTTCTACAACCAGTTGATTGTCTGTTTGTGCTTTGTCAAATTTTGTTTTCCACTCTTTTTATTTTATTAATTTTTATTATATTTTATTGTAGACTACTTAGATTTACCTTGGTTTTATTAGCAGTAAGTATATCAAATAAATTGAACTTGAACTTTTCTAGAATGGCCTAAAGGCTCTAACCTTGCATGCAGTCCACTCAGTTCTGATAACAGAACTCTAAGGCCTAGATTTACTAAACTTACCGATCCTATAAGGATGGTCGCAAAACCAGTTCCTGTGATGCACGGGGAGGGGCCTAAGGCCCTGATTGGCTCAGGCGCCTTGGACTCCTCCCTTGGGAGGGGCCTGAAGTGCCTGAGCCAATCAGGGACTTCCTTAAGGTTGAGCCTAAGGAAGTTCCTGATTGGTTCAGGCCCCTCCCAAGGAAGCTTGACTTCAGTGGTGGGAAGAAGTGGGCATACCTTCTGCCAATCTTTGATATTTTATTTTTGTGCGTTTATTTTGCACATGTGCTGATCGCTATCACCAGCAATGGGTACATGCAAATTTAGCGAACCTTCGCAACTCTCCACCAACCTCTTTTGCATGCGCATTTTTTGAAGAACGACTCACATTTTTGAAATCCCTACAATAACTACTGAGACAGAGGAACATCCGTTTTTAATGCAAAGTTTTGAGAATCTAGCCCTGAGGTTTTTTTTTAAGACCAAGAATCTTTCCCAATGTTGTCTGTCAGTGAGTTGTCTTCCAAACTCTTCCTGGAGCAGATTATTCTGCTTTTCTTCTTTTAGCTGTTGTAAACAGATCTACCTTACATGTGCCCCTATCACGAAAAATCTTTTTTTGCCATAATTTTAGTAATTGTAATACATATTTATTTTAAAATAAAATACCATACAAATGGTGCTAGGTGATGACAAAATATCTAGCAGGTTATTTACTTTTTTCTACTATGTATATAACTTTTAGGGTCATTCCATAATAGATGAAAATCCTATAACTGGACAGTCTCCTAACAAAAGAGGATATAGCTTGTTCAGACAGAATGGACGTAATTCTATAAATGCATTCATATGTACTGTATATATAAGCAACTAGAGGGTGGCTGATTAGAGCATATTCTATAAAAGGAAGTAGGTGCCTACTTTCCTTTACAAAATACTAGCATAACTACACTTACCATGGAACTATAGTAAATGTGTGTGCTTAACTGCTGGAGATAAATACATAACCTATAATACTCTATAAATTACGTGCATTAACTTTATATTCTGTCCTAGTACAATTTTCATATTCTGTTGTACTAATTTCATCCAATTACCTAACTGGGGAATATGAATACTGAGGAGAGGGGGTTAGTTTTGCCCCGGCCCCCAGAAATCCTTCCCCCTAAGAGTATTTACCTCTCTTCAAGCACCTCCTTAAGCATCTAATCTACTTAACCCCCTCCCCCCCAGAAGAAACCTTTCCCCTCCTGTAGGTTCCCACAGGGGCTTAAGAATTCCCTCTTGCTATGCCAGATCTGGGTTCAAATGGTGGCCACAGTCTGTAGTAATAGTTTCACAGTACTACTGCTCAGGGTCAGAACCCTTGCCACAGTACCATGAGACTACTGCTAGAGGAAAGAGCTACCATTTTGAACCTGGAGACAGCAAGGCAGAAGCAAATGGAGATTGTTCCTGGTCAACCAACTCTAGATCACCTTAGCATCCTTGAGGTGGACCTGGAAAGGGGGGATGGGCTGTAAGCTTGGACGGTGGCAGATAGTGTTAATATTGTTAAAAAATTTAATTGCCAACAAAATTAAAGCAATCAACAGCATTACTAACAAGCAATATAAATGCCAGTCCTATATCAAACCACAATAAAATAAATTTACAAATCACGTTTTAAACTTCATCTTAGAAATTCAGAAATATACTGCTGTATCAATGATTTTGAAAGAAAACATTTATAACATTTTGAAGTCATGAGACAAATCATTAGACCCTGCTTAAATCACTGTCTTAATAAATACACTTCCATTACAGTGCAAATTACCACAAACAAAATGCATTATTTTTCTTATAGTCAGGCTTGTTCTACTCAGCCAGCTTAAAAAGCTGATTCTGTCTCAATAAATCCCATGCTTTCTCACTGTGCAGCAAACTGTCAACATAATACAGTACAAGTTTGAAGGCTTTTATTTTAATTGAAAGCAATGATTTTCTTTCATTTAAGATGAGCATACTGCTGCTGATTTAGTATCAACTCATGGTTTTCTGTGGACAAGAAAAAGTCTTAAATATTAATTTATTAAATCATCTAGGATGTGTAAGAAAAAGTTATAGGTTTTTTTTTACCCAGATACATGTTCTATACACACATAACATTGTGGAATTTGTTCTTTCCTTCAAATCCAGCTATACCAGTCTACACTTTGGGATTTTTCTTTTAGTCTAGACTGGTCTAGATGGACTCAAGGAAATGAATGCTACAGAGGCAGAGAACATAGAACTTTCCAGTGACATCAGCAGCAGCAAAAGGATTTAGCTCTGACAACGCTGATAAAGCACAATCAATGAAACAAAAGGAAAATACAGTACCAAAACAGCCAAAAACATCCCAGAGATTCCTATGGCCATCTCTGTGCAAGTATAAAATTGTACCTTAACAGAGCCCCCAGCAGTAAACTAACTTACATAAAAGCAGGATGGGGTAGGAACTGGACTGGTCCAGCAGGATTCAGGGAAAGGAAATTATCAGGTCAGATAAATTCCACCTTCCTTATTATCCTACTAGACCAGTGGGACATACGAAACTCTTAGGATCTTGGGCAAGAGGAAGATCAGATACCATCTAGAACAGTTCTTCCAAAAGCCACATCCTTCACTGGCAAAAACACATCCTCGTGGTAGCATTTAACAAAGGAGTGCCAACACTGCCACAAAGCTGACTTATCAATATCCTCTAGCACAGGGATCTCAAAGTCCCTCCTTGAGGGCTTCAATCCAGTCGGGTTTTCAGGATTTCCCCAATGAATATGCATTGAAAGCACTGCATATACATAGATCTCATGCATATTCATTGAGGAAATCCTGAAAACCTGACTGGATTGCAGCCCTCAAGGAGGGACTTTAAGACCCCTGCTCTAGCATGACTGCTCTCAGAAATTCACCCAGGATTCTGCTTGTTTTCATGGAGCGAGCTTGAAACCTACTGGAACCTTTTCCTTATTCAACAGATATAGAGATTTCATAACCTTCCATTGCTCCATGTGCAAAAACTTAGATTGCGAATCCACTAGGAAAGGAGAAAGTACTTACATATAACATGTAAACTGCTTTCGGTGTACCACAGAAAGGCAACAAATCAAATATATGACCCTTAAATATGCTAAAGAATGTGCTGTTCAGGCATTCCATTTGTCTATATTAAAGTGTGACAAATGATGTGACATTCCAGTTAAAAATACCACCTTTCAGGTGAGAAGTGCAAACTGCATCAAGTATAAAAGCCTATACGTGACAGGCCAATGTTTTTCATTAACAATTGTGTTGTAACTGCAGCAAAGGAAGAAAGAAATCAGGAACAGTCTTGCTTGAGTTTTAGTAAATTCTTCCCTATGAGAGGATATGAGGATACACACAAGACCTGTCCTTCCAATGCAGGAGAAAGGCATCCAATACTAGTCTGTCATGTGACCTGAACCTGGAGCAGTACTGAGAAACTGTGATTATAATGAGTGGCAAAGAGATCCACTCTCAGAAAATCTCCCAGGCAAAACCAATGCTGAAAAGACCGCTTGTGAGGTTGTGTTACCCTGCTCAGTCTGTCAGCCAGGCTGCTGAGTTTTTCCACCAGGTATGTGGCTCTGAGAACTATCCATAGAAACATAGAAGATGACGGCAGATAAGGGCCATAGCCCATCAGGTCTTCCCACTCTACTGACCCACCCCCAAGTCTACTATCCTAGGGATCCCACTCCTGGTGCTGGACAATCCCGTTCCATATCCCAACAGCCGCCTGACAGAGGGTAGGATCCTGTACCTATTCCCCTCTCCCCCCGCCATTGTCAATGTAATACAATGGTTCCCAACTCTGCCCTGGAGGACCACCAGCCAGTCAGGTTTTCAGGATAGCCCTAATGAATATACATGGGGCAGATCTGCATGCCTGTCACCTCCATTATATGCAAATCTCTCATATGCATATTCATTAAGGCTATCCTAAAAACTGACTGGCTGTTGGTCCTCCAGGACAGGGTTGGGAACCACTGATGTAATACATCACAATCTGATTATTTATTTGAATGAGCACAATTTGGTTGAGTCATTTATCTCTGAAAGCCTTTAGAGTGTTCCAGATTGCCCTGAGCTCCAGGACACTGATCTGTATATCCGTTTCCTGGACCAACCATGGAGCGTGCAACCCATCTAAATGAGTTCACCACCCCTGGTTGGATACATCTGTCTTCAGCACCTTCTGGAACCAAGAAATTTGGAATGGTAATCCCAAGGTCAACTTGTGCTGAATTCTCCACCAGAAGAGGGATTGAGCCAACTCTGGGGTTACTCGGATGACATCCACTAGGTTTCCCAAGGCCTGAAACCACTGGAAAGCTAGAGTCCACTGGGCATATCTTATATCAACACATGCCAAAGGAGTGACATGCACAGTGGAGGTCAGCCCAGCAGCCTCAACATTTGCCAAGCTGTGACCTGCTAGCTGCTGCAAACTTATGTGCCAATGGCAACAAGGGAGTTTGCCCGTGCTGGAGGGAGAAAGTTCTCATTTGCATCATGTCTAGCAGGTGTCCTATGAACTCCAATTGCTGAACTGGTGGTAGATGAGACTTGGGGTAGTTGATAACAAACAGATATACACAATAAAGATGGCAAGTGACACCCACTGGAACAACTCCAAAATAACAAAAAGATCCCACTATTCAAAGCATAAGGTGTAAAAAAAAAGGAGGAAAAGGATCTCAGAAACCTGCTTGGTGACAGGGAATAAACTTCAGCCAAGTCTGACAAGGTTCAACATGAAAACATAAGATTGAAAGCTGCTGAATAAACATGCAGCAGCCTACGTGAACCCTTGAGAAAGCCAGCAATTCAGGTGAAATGGGTCCCGTTGGATTGTGGCTGCCTGCAACATTTGAGATAAGTAAATTTGAAGATACATTGAACAGTAATTGAAACAAATATAGTTTTAAGAGATGACTCAATGGAGAAGATTTTATAAAAATTAATATTAAAAGGAAGAAAGAATTATAATAAATATAAAAGAAATAGAATAAAAAAGGAAGGGGGAGGTTTTTCAGGATCGATGAATGAAACGTGGAATCTTGTCAGACTTGGCTGAGATTTAATCCCCATCACCAAGCAGGTTTCTGAGATCTTTTTCCTCCCCTTTTTTGAACAGTGAGATCTTTTTGTTATTGTGGAGTAGTTGATAATGAACCCTAATAGCTCCAACATCCAAATAGTTCTCTACATAGGACTAGATTCACTAACTTTCTGAGCCGTGTGTGATTGGAGGCAGGCTGACCGATTCACCAACTTTCTTCATGCAAATGGAGGTGATTGGAGGCACGGGGAGAGCCCCGACAGTAGTGACAGGAGAAGCAGCCAGATGTGGGCTGGGGGGGGGGGGGGTTGGGCCGGGTCGGCCGTGGGCAATCTTTCACTCTCCTGCTCTCTGCTGCCCTTCCCCGCAGTGCAGCCCTGCTTTAAAGCTACAGGCTCACACTGCGGGGAAGGGTGGCAGAGAGCAGGAGAGTCGGGGCAGGTAGAGAGCAGGAGAGTCATGGGAGGCAGAAAGAGTGGGAGGCAGAAAGAGTCAGGGCAGGCAAAGAGCAGGTCTAGGCAGAGAGCAGGAGAGTCGGGGGAGCCTGAGAGAATCAGGGCAGGCAGAGAGCAGGAGAGACAGAGACAGAAGAGTTGGGGCAGGCAGTACTCTAAGTGGAGTTTTTTACAAGTCCAAGTGGAGTCCTTATCAGTCGCTTGTTCTTGATCAGCCAGCCAGTCGGTGTGTCAGGAGAAAAGTTTAGTGAATCGCGTCCTTCCTTCTTTGCATGCCAATTCCCCTCATTTGCGTGCACGGATCGGGATGGGATCGCTACACAAGTTAGTGAATTGGGTAGGAAGGAAATCAGGTCACAAAGGGCTCGCAAACCGATCGGTTCACAATCGGTTTGCTTTGTGAATCTAGCCCATAGACTCCTGAGCACCCTCTTTCGATGTTCTCACCACCAACTAATCTTTCAGTAAGAGAAACACACGCACTCCCAGTCTGCGTAACACTGTTCAAGTTTCAAGTTTTATTAATTCTTGATGAATCGCCTATTTAATTTCCTAAGCGATGTACAATACAAATTTAAAAAATAACAAGTAATACAATAATAAATAAATAACAAACTACAAAAAAGACAATACACGAATAGGGAGAAAAGAAGGGAGAAGTTACAATTTCTTTTCAAAAGTTAAGGAACATATAAAGGAAAATAACATAAGGAAAATAGGACTTTAAAATAGCAAGTTAAAAGGAAGTTTTGGTTAAGAAAATCATAGATTAAAAGCATCTCTGAAGAGATAAGTTTTTAGGGATTTTTTAAAAGAGACAAGATCTTTATCATTTCTAATATATTGAGGAATGGAGTTCCATAGAAGAGGTGCTGTGACCGAGAACATATCCTGTCTTCTGGTTCCGATTATTTTCAAAGATGGAACTGTTAATAAATTATTGGAGGATGATCGAAGAGTTCTAGCTGCATTGTATGGAATAAGCATCCGTGTAATAAACTGCGGTTCCTTATAAGTTAGGGCTTTGAAAACTAAAAGAAGTATTTTGAATGTGATTCGATGGCTAATTGGTAGCCAATGTGAATCAATCATTAGAGGTGTAACATGGTCAAATTTTTTTACCTTATGTATTAATTTAATTGCCATATTCTGAATAATTTGTGACTACTGCTAGACATTTGGTAAAAACCCTCAGAGTTGATACAAGGCCAAACGGCAGAAAGTGGTACTAAAAGTGGTATCCCGACTTGAAATCCGAGATACTTCCTGTGACCTTGTTTCTGAATCATGGGGAGAACAGAGCCCAGGGAAACCATCCTAAAGTTTTCTTTGATCAGGCAACTTCCATTCTCCCATTCAGACTGGATACCCTGGTCCAGCTCTGTGGTCCTTGTTTGCACCTGGTGCAGGGTGAGGACTAGTCCCTGGTGACTGCTAGTTCTCATTAATCAGTCACTCTGATTAATGAGGACTAGCAGTGTGTCTCAACAGACTCTGTTTCCTGCTCTATGTGAGCAATTGCAGCCCTGATGAAATGGCAGTGTGACTGAAATGATCATTGGCTGGCTGTACATAGTTCCTAAGAGTGTTTTTGAACTGCTATGTAGCTTTGTATTTTTCATCACTGTATTGTGTAATTAAGCTTTGCTATAGTTTCAGCAGCAAAAGATTTTTACGCCTGTGATGTGAGGTTGGTGGAATGGGTTTCCCCCACTGTTTGAGGCTTTTCTTTCATTTGCCTTGACCTGCACTGCTTAAGTGTTTAGTGTTCTTTTTGAACAGTCTTGGGGAGTTTTACGGATTAATAGTATTGATTTTTCACCCCTCTCCTCCTTTCGAATTTGGGGTTGGGTATACTGTAAGCCACCTAGGATTATTGTACGGCAAAAATGTTTTAAATAAATTTTAAATTAAGTTACTTGAATAAAAAATGGGTGACAAAAGAGAAGCTCTTAGCAAATTTTTATGGAAAATAGTTAACCTCATTGCTTTGCATAAACTCAAGAATGATAAATCATCCAGAGGAGTCAGCTTTCCAGACTTCAACTATCATCAAGCCTTTATAATGCAACCAAAATATGTCCAATTCACCAGCGTGGCTAAATTTAGAGAAAAGTATGTTTGGCTCTGTTACTCTAACCCAGTGTCTCTCAAATTTTCTCGAGCCGGGGCACACTAAAGGTAGTGGCCACAGCTTGAGGCACACACAAGTGTGCAGATGTTACCGTGATGACATCATGCATATGTGCAGAGGCCCTCCAGATGGGCCCTGAGACGCCAGTAGGGGGTGCCAGCAGGGAAGAGAGCCGGAGAGAAGGAGAGGCACTGGCGTCAGCTGATTGCCTACAGCAGTGTTTCTCAACCACTTCAAGCTAAGTACCCCCTAAGTCTAACAAATATAAACTGAGTACCCCAACCATAGACCTCTCTAGGCCCACCCAAGCTTTGCCCCAGATCCAATCCCCTTTACTAATTGTAATACAATTTTTTCCACTCATTTTTCATATACACACAATATACATAGCAGATATATATTCTCAAAACTGACACATTTCAATCACTATATTGAAAATAAAATCATTTTACCTACCGGCGATCCTCTGTAGGCTGCTGTAATTAAGAACATAAGAATAGCCTTACTGAGTCAGACTAAAGGTCCATCAAGCCCAGTAGCCCGTTCTTAGTGTGGCCAATCCAGGTCACTAGTACCTGACCAAAACCCAAGGAGTAGCAATATTCCATGCTACCGGTACAGGGCAAGCAGAGGCTTCCCCCATGTCTTTCTCAATAGCTATGGACCTTCCTCCAGGAACTTGTCCAAACCTTATATTCTTATGTCAGCTTTTGACATGTGCAACCTTGATAACGTTTACAGAATTACCTTTAAAGGTGAGACTGGGAGGCGCTTCTCTTCCTCCTCAATGTGCCTCAGCACACTTGGAATCTCAGGAGGCACACAGTTTAAGATACACTGCTCTAGCCCTTAATCTATCAACATCCATTCCCTTGAAATAGCCCAACTCTTCACTGTTTCACAAATACTGTACTTAAGCAGTTTGACAGTGTTATGAAAACTAAATGGAAAGATACAACCATGATTTCTTTATGGAAAAATGGCAACATCAAAATTCAAGACACTGCTTTGAACTGGACAATTTGGCAAAATTGTGAAATATGGTCACTGCAGGACTTCATCAAGCACGAGCAATGGATGACTTTTGAAGAACTGCAGGATAAATATGGTCTTCCAGCAAACCAATATTTTAGGTGGCTCCAACTAAGGCATTGCATTCACGCAATATATCCCGATTTAAAGAAGCTAAGGGCTAGTTTTACTAAGGTGCGCTATGTGTTTTAGTGCGCGCTAAATCTACGCGTGCACTAAACGCTAATGCGCCTAGTATAAGTCTATGGACGCGTTACCATTTTGCGCACGCTAAAACGGCTAACATACCTTTGTAAAAGAGGGGGTAAGGCTTACACCTGACCTTATTCCACAAACCATATCACTCACTTCACACAAAGGGGCAGCCTCCAAATGGTATGCATTGCTACGACAGGCCTCTTTAGTTTCTGTATCACAATTGATGAGTGCTTGGCTCCCTGATTTAGATATGTCAGCAGATGATGCTATATGGCAAGGTGTTTGGATTAAGGTATTTAAATCCAAACGATCAGCTGCAATTCGCCAGATGATCCGAAGAAACTCACCAAATTTTCTAAGGATATATCTAGCTTATGCTGGTCCTGTGGGGAATATGAAGGCTCGCTGTCCCACATGATTTTTCAACATATACTGGGATAAAGTCTGGAACACCATTTCCTCCATACTAAATATACAAGAGCCCCTACACCTTAAGATTATTATTCTTGGTCATCGTGGTCTTTCACATACTTTATCAGAACATAATGCTCATTTGCTTAATATATTATTATTTTTGGCACTCAAAAATATTCTACACTGTCGGAAAGATTTGTCTAAGGTGGAATTCATTGTCTGGTGGAATATAGTATGTACGACTACCAAATTTGAAAGTGTTTTAGCTGAGAAACATTCTACTAGTACATTTCTTAAAGTATGGAGTCCTGTCAAATCTTACTGTGAACTGGATCGTTGACATTTGGTATTTCATGTCATCCTGTCTAACCATATACTGATATATTTCTCAATAGATAAGGCATAGCCTTTTCGTAGTGCTCATTGGGAACTCCCCTTCATGTTTTGCATGCATATGTACTGCTGATAGATTTTGTGCTGGTTTTGTCATACAAGTTTAACACTGATCAATCGGTTGTATTGTTGCAAGATTATTGACCTTTACATGTGTATTATTACTGTTCATGCAACTGGATTGTATCATGTCTTAGTTACCATTTGTGTACCTTTTCTATAAAATCAATAAACATTTGAACTAAAAAAAATAATAAGTAAATGCAATAAGTGCAGAGAAATATGAATGTCAGTGTTTAACAAATAAAATTTTCCAAGCAATACAAATCCTTTCTATAACATTTTGATAAAAAGGCACCTATAAAGAATTAATTGTAATCTGCATTATTTCAGCTCAGAAAAACATAAAAGGATTCCTTACCACTCCAAGTTTTTCTGAAGCATTTGCCTTCCATATTCGGATGTTCATCTCATCAGACCCACAAAGGATGTACCTGTTGTCGGAGGACCACTTTACTGAGATGACATGCTGCATTCGTTTAGTATGATATACTTCCCTGCACACAAAAATAAATAACGCATGTTCTTTCTGGATCCAGGAAAGAAAACATTTTTATAAATGGAGAGAGGGAGAGAGAGAAAGAAAAAAAACCACAAAACACCACCACAATGGATTTGAGATTCATTTACTTACCCTTTTAAAATATAAGCTCAAGGTGAGTTACAAGCCTTGTCCAGGTTGACTTATAACCTAAGTTATCCTTGAAGCAAATTGAGAGTCAAATGACTTCTCAGAAAGGATTCCCTAGCTACAAGTTACCTTTATAAAAAAAGGTGCAGGAAGTTTATAGAACAGTAATGCCAACAGGGAAACAATAAGGTTTTTTTTTAAATAAATATTTATTTTTTTAAAGGGTAACCTGTAGAGAATGACATGAGGACAAAGTTTGTCCCCACCCCATAGGCTTTTCCCCCATCCTAGCTCTGTCCCCTGTGTATTTCTCTAGTAACCTGGAAATAAAAAGTGAATGGGCCAAAAGAGCTTTATAATTCTTATCCATCTCAAATAGATCTTGATGAAAGTGTCTGTGCAAACATCACATGTGCTTTTAGTTAATTTTGGAGGATTAATCATTTTGTTAACTCTTCTTTGTACCTTTTTCTAATTTCTCTATATCTTGAGATGCAGTGACCAGAATTCTGCCCTGAAAAGCCAGAATACAGTAACTCAAATTTTTGTCAAAACTAAGCTGACTCGCTGGATATTCTGTCATTACTTTGTATTTCTTAATATGAAAGCCATTTAACATTTAGATGCAGGACTTATTAGGCCTATAGTTACTTGATAATTAGAGGTCTCCATCATGAGCCACTTTCATCTTGCTCTCTGAAATTTCTCCCTTTAAAAGTTGTTTTCCATATAGCCCTTGCTGTGAGAGTTAGCTGCAAGTCCTTGTCTCAGGTCCTCCTACACAAGATTCTATCATGACAGGGTAATTCCCCAGACGCATCCAAAATTCCTCCCTAAAGTATTCTCAGAATTCCACATTAACCAATCCATAGTTTTGCCTGTCTTCTTTGACAGTGTCCAAAGCAAACCAAGAAAAAGTCACCAAATGATTCCACAGTGACAAGGAGATAACCAAAAGCAAAAGAACTGTGGAAACAGGGATCTCAATAACCAGGTTTATCGTTCAAAATAGGAATTCTATGAGCGTCAGAGCTGTGGCCGGCAATAAAAAAGCCTAATGTGGAGGTTAAATATCTACATGGCATAAATACACATCATATAAAATTGCCCTCTTAGTATTCAAATCCCATAAAGTTAAAGAACCGGCCTTCATAGATAAACTCCTCATACCACATGACCCTCTAAGAGCGTTAAGATCTGCTACTCAGCATCTTTTCGTGGTGCCCTCACTAAAGATCATAGGTACCCGCCGTGCAACTACCTTCTCTGTAACTGCCTATTCGTATCAGAGTGGAGCAAAATTTAAAGCAGCATTAAAGTGCTTCCTTTATAAAGATGCTTTCGAACAATGATTTTTCCTTGTTTACTTCTCTAAGGAGCCCAGCGACAAAGAAGGTCTCCCTCCCCTATTCTTTATCCCTTGAATGTCTTTTCTTTGCTAAATTGTAGTTCTCCCCTCATCCATTTTGTTTAACAGTGTGTCAAGTCCGCTTTTCTTGTTTGTCCTTGTCTGTAAATTTTGTAACCCCTTTTTATTCATGTAAAATGCCTAGAATCCAAGATAGACGTTCAATCAAATTTTTAATAAACTTGTAAAAGGAAACTCCAGAGTGAGAGGGCATGGGATGAAGGTGTGCTAGGCTCAGGAGTAATCTAAGGAAATACTTTTTGCAGAAAGGGTGGTAGATGCATGGAATAGTCTCCTAGTAAAGGTGGTAGAGACAAAGACAGTGCCTGAATTCAAGAAAGCGTGAGACAGGCAGGTGGGGTCTCAGAGACGGGAGGAGATAGAGGATGCCACAGATGGGCTGACTGGATGGGCCATTTCGCCTTTATCTGCCATCATGTTTCTTTGTTTCTATTTTGAAGCCTGTAGCAAAAGTCCAAAATACAGTTATCTCTTGATAAATGGGAGAAATGTTAGCCAGAACACAGTACTGTATTAGTTTTTGGTCAAGACTTATATCATAGGGATTTATTTAAAGAAACCATTTTTTTTACAAAACAATTTTCTCATAAGTACATTCTCAACAGTTTTAGGGCAGAATTGCAAAAATACTCAAAGTGAAGTCACACCATAGTGATAGATGTGCATTAAAATATTGTTTTATTTTCTATTCCTTTCCTAATAATCCCTTGTGCCTTTTGGGTTTTTTTTGGGGGGCGGGGATTGGCTGCCATCACCTAGATCTTTTACCTGGGTGGTGACACCTAATGTGGAACCTAGCATTAGGTAGTTATAATTTGGATTATTCATCCCCTTGCGCTTCACTTTGTACTTGCCCACTTTAAATTTCATCTGCCATTTGAATGTCCAATCTTTCAGCTTTGAAAAGTCTTCCTGTAATTTCTCATAGCCCGCATGTGATTTAACAAGTTTGAATAGTTCTGTGTCATCTGCAAATCCAATCACATTATTCATTGTTCCCTTTTCCAGATCATATATAAAAGTGTTTAAAAAAAAAATAAATTGGTCCCATTACAGATCCCAGTGGCACTCCACAAGCTACCTTCCCCTATTTAGACAGTAAGTCATGTAACCCTACTCTCAGTATTCTTCTATTAACCAGATCCCAATCCACAAGAACACTGCTTTCTATCCTATAGGAGGAGGAGTGTGGCGCAGTGGTTGGATCTACAGCCTCAGCACCCTGGGGTTGTGGGTTCAAACCCCGCGCTGCTCCTTGTGACCCTGGGCAAGTCACTTAATCCTCCATAACCCCAGGTACGTTAGATAGATTGTAAGCCCACCGGGACAGAGAGGGAAAATGCTTGAGTACCTGATTGTAAAAACCGCTTAATCTACATATACAACATGAACTGGCTATGTTATTTTTACAAAAGCAACTAAAAGCATACCTGTTCAAGAAAGCATTTACCGTCAATTAAGTTAAACATAGGTGTTATTTATGTTAACTAGTACTTTATGCATGACATTAAAATGTAACCTGGTAGTGAGATTGGTGTATCTTAATTGTATTGTTTAATTTGTCTTTTAATGTTTTATGTTAAGTTTTAATTTATTTTATCGTTTGGTATGTGTGTCATTATGTAAGTGTGCTTTTAATCCACCTAGAATTTCAGATAGTACAGAATAGAAATTGTTTAAATAAATAAACCTGTATTCATGCCTTTTAAAAAATTGTAGCAAGTTGGTGAGACAATCCATGTTGACTCAGTCCCATTAAGCCATGTTTGTTTTATGTGTCCAGTAATTTTGTTGTTAATAATAGTTTATGATTTTGTCTGGCACTGTTATCAGGTTTCTGACTCTATAGTTTTCTGGATCCTTTTTATAAAAATTGGTGTTAGATTGGCCACCTTTTAATTTTCAGGTACTGTGAACAATTTTAATAACAGGTTACAAATTACTAAGAGCACAAATATGCAATTTCATTTTTGAGTTCTTTCACTACTCTTGGATGTATACCTTCTGGTCCAGGTGATTTATTTCTTTTTAACTTGTTCATTCGGCTTATTACATCTTCAAGGTCACCAAGACTTGTTTCAATTCCTCCATTATCATCACCCTTACATACTATTTATGGCACAGGTAATTCTGTCATGTACTCCTCAAAGACCGAAGCAAAGAATTCACTTAGAGGCCCTTTCACTATAAACAAGTTTTCCACTCCATGCTTACCTTTCTAGGAGTAAAAACTTGGCATGGCCTTACAGAAAGGACCAGAACTGAACCAGCCACATCATCTTCCGAAAAAAACTGAAAACCCATCTGTTCGCTACTTAATCTCCTTTACCCTCTCCTCTCCCCTTTCTCCACTCTCCCCTCTTTTTCTGTCCCCTCCTTTCCCTGCCTATCCACCTCCTCTCTCTCCCCTCTTGTCTCTCTTTACAGTCGCCGTGAGTCTGTATAGGTATGAGCGACGCACAAATAGAAGATTAGATTAGATTTATTAAAGCTGTTCATGCCAATAGACATTAATGAGACCACTAGTATCTCTCCCTTGTATCAGACTAGAGCAACAGTGAAACACTAAATATGAAGAAAATATGTAATCAAATATATAGTGGGGAAGGGGCCCTCAGTTTTCACAACTAGTATCACTCATACACTGATGTGGCTCATAGGTATAAAGCAGGTAAAGCAGCATTTAGCGTGTGCCAATGTCCATTAATGTGTGCTAATCTTTAGTAAAAAGCCCCTTAATCATCCACTATGTACTTGATCTCCATGATGATCTAATGATGCAACCGACTCCATCACAAGCTTTCTGCTTCAAATGTACCTGAAAAAGCTGTTTCTCTGAGTTTTTGCAGCTACACCAAGCTTCTTTTCAAATTCTTTCAGCTTCCTTATCAGTTCTTTGTATCTAACTTGCCAGTGTTTATGATTTTTCTTCATTTGAATCCATTATGCACTGTTTGAAGCATGCTCTTTTCACCCTAACAGTCTCTTTCACTTCACCTTTGAACCATGCCAGCAGGCCTCCCTTCCACCTTTTTGATTTGTGAAAAAAAAGAATTGCTTTCTGTGTATTATTTTATTGCCTTTAAGGAATTTACATAAATGTCTTAATCATTTGTTCCTTTCTCTCCTCTCCTTTCCTCTCGAGCAGAGGATATTCATAACGAAAATGCAAGAGATTAATGTGCAGGCAAAGATGCAGTATACTCCCCTCTCCATATTTATGGATTCGGTACTCAACTTTTGATTATTCGTCATTTTTATCCCCCCTGGACTTTGCCACAACTTGCTTAGGGCTGACTCTGATCCACCCCCCGCCTCCTGGACCTCTCCACAACTTACTTTTTAAAGCCTGGTGGTTTAACGGTGAAGCAGGGCAGGAACGATCTTCCTAGGCTCCTGTCCCAGTTCTTGACCCAGCTCGTCACTTTAGGGCCCATCCCAAGGGCACTCAGTTTATTTATTAGATGTCTGTGTGGAACACTGTCAAAGGCTTTGCTAAAATCTAAATACACCACATCTAGCGCACATCCTCTATCCAATTCTCTGGTCACCCAAAGAAATTGATCAGATTTGTCTGACAAGACCTACCTGTAGTGAATCCATGTTGCCTCTGGTCCTATAATCCACAGGATTCCAGAAATTTGATCATGCTCTGTTTTAAAAGTGTTTCCATTAATTTGCTTACCACGGAAGTCAGACTTACCGGCCTGTAATTCCCTACTTCTTCCTTACTTCCACTTTTGTGGAGAGGGACCACATCCGCCCTTCTCTAGTCCTCCGGTACTACTGCCGACTCTAGAGACTCGTTGAAAAGGTCAGTCAGTGGAGCTAACAGAACTTCCCTAAGTTCCTTCAGCATCCTTGGATGTATACCATCTAGCCCCATCGCTTTGTCTACCTTTATTTTAGCTAGCTCCTCACGAACATAACCCTGTGAAAATCGATCAAGGTCTATTACCTCCATCCCTATTCATGTTTGTCTTCTGCAGTCCTGCTCCTGGCACACAGAACAGAAATATTTGTTAAGCAATTTGGTCTTTTCTTTATCAGCTTCTACATATTCCTCCCCACCACCTTTGAGTCTCACAATGCCACTTTTGCACTTCTTCCTATCACCAATATATATAAAAAATGTCTTGTCCCACTGTTTTATCACATCAGCCAGAGAAATTCCCCTCCTTCTCCATTTCTTCTATTTCAGTGGAGTTTGATTGTTTTGGTACTAACTGAAGAAAGAGCTGTTCTTCAGTGCTAAAGGGGAGGAGTTGGAAGTTTTAAGTGGGACCCTTCTGTAAAGTTCGTGACTAAAGGGAAGGAACAACTTCACTACAGAATCCTATGTCTTATAGCAGAAAGAAGATTAATGAAAAACCTAATCTTCCAATCTGCACAGGAAAAGGTCTGTCACAATGACAATGGCCAGCATTTCACATTCATAGCTGTTTCAGAGTGTGAACACTCCACAGATCTAGCAAGAAAAACCATAACGTCAGAAAACAGAAACATGCATGCATACACATAAGTGCTGAAAAAAATGCATTAGCTGTATTATCTAAAGAGGAAAACAATGAAAAATACCTGTGTGGTCAGAAACCATCTCAGTTGCTTCACAAACTATGCCATCCAGAACTAAAAAGAAGGGAAAGGGGAGAATTTTGATGTCATATCTTCAAATCTCAAAATACACCTGCTTAAAGGCAAAGGATAAGCAGAAATGTAGCTGGAAGCTACTTCAATTTCCTAGATTGAATGCTGACCCTGCAAATAAGAACTCCATGCCAGCTTTTAATTTAGGGAAGAAAATTCATCTAGGAATAACTCAGAGGCATCTGCAATTACCTGGATAAAACAAAAATCTCAATAGAGAAGCTCAATTCAAGCTTGTAAATTCTGTCCCACCAGTTCTTTACAATTTCATCCAGGGTACCACAGTGATTCACTGAGGAATTGTCAGATGTCATCCACAATTCTTAAGATGATACATCAATCTCAATAAAGTAGACTTCATGCCAGCTTTTGATTTAATCCTTCAGATTCTTCACTGTTCAATCTGTGAAACCACCATTATTCACATTGTAACAAAAAAATGCCTTACATCTCTCAAGCAGTCAGGAACAACATCTAAAATATAACAGCATAAATCAGAAAACCTGTGATTGAATTCCAAGCAATGTAACACCATAGGAGCTTTTCACGGCTTATACAACAAAGGTGGAAGAACATGAAGTGTTGTATAACAAGAAAAACTTCCCAGTGCAGGGGTCCATAAACCATCCTTCACATTCCCATATGATATTGCAAATTTGACAGTTGTAAAATCTATCATGATTACCAGCAGCATTTGATGTGGTGTATGTCAATGTCTTCTTAACATCAGAAGGACTTAAAAGTTTGTTCAAGTTATGTTGTCATGTAAATGCAATCCTTAGGAAAGAACCCTTAAATGCAGGTTGAAGTTTCAAAATGAACCAATAACATTTCAAAATACGAACCACATCTTTAATCCTTGGAGAATATTGTAATACATAGGTGACTGCTTCATCTTTTTGCAGAACGATCATGCTCAAGAAAAAACAAATCTCTATTTAAAAAATTTGGCTCGTTTATAGGCTTGATGAATAACTTCTGAGGGATAACCCCTTTGAACAAGGCAGTGAAACAAATGACTGCTCTGACAGTGATATTATGTTATGTCCGTGCAAAAACGCCTGTTATTGAAAAAATTGAGAGATAGGAAAACTCCACTTAAGGGTCATGGGTTGATTACTGGAGAACTCCAGAAAAGTATTCCTGTCGGTGGATTTTCAAAAGATCGTAATGGCAAATCTATCTCCATCCCTAATCACCAAAACATCCAAAAAAAGAAATCTTATCTGAATGGTAAGAAATATTAAACTGGATGATATAGAATGTCAAGAATTAAGCCAATGATGGGGGGAAAAAAAACAAAAATCAACTGATCTTCCGAACCCAGCCACACCATAAAGATGTCGTCTATATAGCATAGCCAGATGCCAATAAAAATAGAAAAAGGATTATGTTTAATCCACTAATTTCTGCATAAAAAGATTGGCAATGGAGGGGTCCATAGTTGCTCCCATGACCATTCCAGATATCTGTTGTAAAAAAATCAATCCCTATAACAAAAATAATTTTTTGTATTGCAAATTTTATCAAAAAATCAGTAGGAATCCTATTTTCAGAAGTCAAATCAAAAAACTCCTTGATAATGCAAATAGCCTCATTCTGTGTATCACTGTGTATAGAGTCTTGCCATCCAAGGTAACGAGAAAAGAGATCTCTGTAGCATTTTTAATTTTTGACAGTTTACCTAAAAAATGAGGAGTCAAACAAGTAAGCACAATTGGGCATAAAAAAATGTCAATGAAACAGGAAAGGACTCCAAGACCGAACCTCTGTTGAAACAATGGGGTGTCCAGGGATTTCTACCAAGATCTTATGAATCTTTGGCAAAATATAAAGCACTGGACGGTCTATATCTAGAAATAAAAATTCTGAAGGATTTTATTGAGATTGAGATATCTTCTTAAGAATTGTGGATGACATCTGGCAGTTCCTTAGTGAATCACTGTGGTACCCTGGATGGAATTGTGAAGAACTGAAGGGATAGAATTTAAAAGCTTGAATTGATTTGAATTGAGCTTCTCTACTGAGATTTTTGTTTTATCCATGTAATTGCAAATGCCTCCGAGTAATATATTCTCAGCTGAATTTTTTTTCCCTTGCCTGAAAGATATTTGAAGGATTAAATTAAAAGCTGGCATCCATGGAGTTCTTTGCTGGGATCAGCATTCAGTTTAGGGAATTGAGGCAGCTTCCAGTTACATTTCTATTTATCCCTTGCCTTTAAGCAAGTGCATTTTGGATTATGAGGATATGACATCAATTCCCCCATTCCCTTCCCTCTTTTTTAGGCCTGGATGGTGACTTGTAGCCACTTTTGTGAAGCAGCAAGACACCACTGCAGTGACTTCTGACAACACATGTCATTGTTTTCCTCTTTACACAGTACGACTAATGTATTTTTCAGCACTTATATGCATGCACGTATCTGTTTTCTGAAGTTATTATGGTTTTTGTTGCTAGGTTTGTACAGTGTGCTCACACTGTGAAGCAGCCATGAATGTGAAACACTGGCTATCATCGATGTGACAGGCTTTTTTCAATGCAGATAGGCCTTTTATTTTTTTACTTTTTAAAATTTCAGTGGATTTACTTGCATTGCACATAGTACCGATTTAATTTGTATATGAGGAGTTTTTTTTATGCCTATGAAGTTTTTGTAGGTTTTATGCCTATGAGGTTTTTGTAGGTCTCTGTAGGGTGGAGGTTGGGATCTAAGACTTTTTCCTCTTCATTTTTCATTTTATTGGTTGCTCTACTTCTCTGGGCACTTGTTGTAGTATCTCTATATTAATGTTTATGATTCACAATTTCACATATGTACTTGTTTTGTTTTTGATGAAAATTTTGTGTTGGTTTCTATAGTGGTTCAATATTAAGACGGGTATATTGAGGGTTCATTTAAAAGCAAAGGTTCTAGACTTTTTTAAAAAACTAACTTTGTTCAGATGGGGGTTACGTCAAGGAATTGTCTGGATGGGAACATCTGGAAGAAGTAAGAAAGCAGTGGGCAAAATGTAAATTAGCTATTGGAAGGACAAAAAATAAGGAAAGTAATTAAAAGTAAGAGGAAAAGAAGACTGCTTTGGTTCTCAAAAGTAGTAGCTGAGAAGGTAAGGAAATAGATTAGTTTTCATAAATTACAAAAGATCGTAGAAAGAGGGCAAAAATATCTGGAAAAGTTAAGAGAGGCTGGTCGAGTACACAGGAAAGTAAAGATGCAAATAGAAGAAGAATAGCCGGACATGGTAAAAAAAGGGGGACAAGGCATTTTTTAAAGATATATTAGTGATAGCAGGAAGTGCAAAAGTGGCACTGCAATACTCAAAGGTGAAGGGGAGGAATAAGTAGAAGCTGATCAAGATAATGCTGAATTGCTCAACAAACATTTCTGTTCTGTGTTCACAGCTGAAGCACCAGGTGTGAGACCACAGAAAACCAAAGCAAATAGGGATGGAGGTGTTGAGACCTGATCAATTTTCAGAGGATTATGTTCGTGATGAGCTAGCTAAACGAAAGGTGGACAACGCATTGGTGGCTGGATGGTGTACATCTGAGGGTACTGAAGGAACTTGGGGAAGTTCTGGCAGCTCCGCTAGCTGACCCAAGGAAGAGTAGGGACTTCAGGCTTGTAAGTCTGATTTCTGTGGTAAGTAAATTAATAGAAATGGTTTTTAAAACAGAGAATAGTGAAGTTTCTGAAATCCAGTGGATTACAAGATCCAAGACAACATGGATTCAACTAGAGGTAGGTCTTGTCGGACAAATCTGATCAGTTTCTTTCACTGGGTGATCAGAGAATTGGATACAAGGATTGCTCTAGATATGGTGTATTTAGATTTTAGCAAAGCCTTTGACACTTTTTCACACAGGCATCTAATAAATAAACTGAGTGCCCTCAGCATGGGCCCCTAAGGGAACCGACTGGGTCAGCAACTGGTTGAATGAAATGCGACAGAGGGTATTGGTCAATGGAGATTACTCTGAGGGAAAAGATATTACCAGTGGTGTGCCTCAATGTTCGATTCTTGGGTCTATTTTTTTTTTTACATTTTTGTAAGCGATATTGCTGAAGGGCTCTCTGGTAACATTTGCCTCTTTACGGATAACACCAAAATCTGCAATAGAGTAGACACCCCTAATGATGTGGATAACATGAGGAAGGACCTAGTGAAGCTAGAGGAATGGTCTGAAATTTGGCAGCTAATATTTAATGCTTAGAAATGCAAGGTCATGTATTTGGGCAGCAAAAACCCGAGGGAATGGTACAGTTTAGGGAGTGAAGATCTTTTGTGCACAAAAGAGGAGTGGGACTTGGGTGTGACAGTATGTGATAATCTTAAGGTGGCAAAACAGGTTGAAAAGGCAACAGCGAAAGCTAGAAAGATTCTTGGATGTATAGGGAGAGGAATGGACGGTAGAAAAGGAGGAATTGGTGTCCCTCTATAAGACTCTGATGAGAACTCACCTTCAAAAAGATATAAACAGGATGGTGTCAGCCAAGAGGAAGGCTAGTAATATGTGTTCTTTGGAGGAAAGGCAAGAAAGGGGAGATATGATAGATACTTTTAATATGTGGCATAAATACAAATGAGGCGAAGTTCTTTCAATTGAAAGGAAACTCCAGAGTGAGAGGGCATGGGATGAAGTTAAGAGGTGATGGGCTCAGGAGTAATGTAAGGAAATACTTTTTTACAGAAGGGATGGTAGATGCATGGAATAGTCTCCCAGTAGAGGTGCTGGAAGCAAGGACTGTGTCTAATTCAAGAAAGCATGGAACAGGCATGTGGGATCTCTTAGGGAGAGGAGGAGATAGTGGATGCCATGGATGGACAGACTGGATGATCCATTTGGCCTTTATCTACCATCATGTTTCTGTGTTTCTTCCTGAACCCATTAGGTCCCAGGACCTTACCCATGGTGAGCTCTCAGATGCCCCCCTCCCCATACTTCCTCTAAGGTGAAAGGTGATGAAGCTAGATAGGGTACCATCTATAACTGCACATTGAATCTCAGCACTATAAGGATGTTTGTCAGTACAATGACAAATCAGATTCCTCCCCTCTCTGATGGTCTGTGTTGGATCAATGCTTAACACTCTCACAAATTAAAGTGATTTCCGATTTTTAATTTGATGTTAGCAACTAGAAATGCCAATACTGGGTCCCCTTAAGTGAAAGAGTTGGTATCTTGTTATTCCAAGCACCACTTTGGATAGAGTGGGCACTGATATAAATTTAATAAAAGCAGCCAATTTAGCTGGCGAAACAAGGATTTATGTTGAGATTCAGGAAATAGTTAAAAAAAAAAAAAAGCAAACAAGAGATGAAAAAGGTAACAAAGCAGCTGGAAAGCTATGAGCACAAACACTTGCAGCCTAAGTAACAGTGTTATGGGTCTGTGAGCCCTAAAAATAGAGGCAGACTTAAATATTGTTGCTGCTATGGTTCAATGTGTCCTGGGCTATAATCCTTTTTAGAAGGGTTAGAGATGGCCAAAAATGTGAAGAAGCTTTTTATGTGACAACCAATATTAGAGTAGCTGTCACTCACTCTTAAGTGATCCAGATGACATCTGCGTAAACATAAGCAGTTAGTTCTAAAGACTGAATTATAATCAGAAGAGGAGCCATAAATATAAAGTCAGAGCTTGTATTGAACCCTGTGAGGATATCACAGTCAATGGTGTATATAAGGTGTAGTATGTATTGTGCCAGGATACTCTATTCTCTTAGAACATATACGAAGAAGTGACCAATAAAGATTTACAGAAATCATTCAAGCATTCACCAGCTATTTCCAAAAAACAATGCTCAGAGCTAAATTTGAAATTTTTCAGACCAGACATTTAAACAGATTGTAACTTCACTCTTTAATCATCGCACATGTTTTTAATTTATAAATTGCACATAAAAAATTCAAGAAAAATCACTTATACTGTTGTCAAATCACTTTGATAAAGTTCTGGGTTTGAAGTGTTTCGCCATAGCTGCTTCCAGTGCAGGTGATCGAGGCAGACAGCGTGCCAGACTTTAAGAATAAATGGGATACCCATGTGGGATCCCTACGAGGGTCAAGATAAGGAAATTGGGTCATTAGGGCATAGACAGGGGGTGGGTAAGCAGAGTGGGCAGACTTGATGGGCTGTAGCCCTTTTCTGCCGTCATCTTCTATGTTTCTAACGCCTGTAATGCAAGGTGTCAGCTTATGCAGTCTTGGCTCACAGAATGCTTTGGATCCAGTGTCCAAGGCTACCTTAAGCAGACTGCCCTTTAAGGGGTAGGTGCTCTTTGGTAACATTTTTGATGACCTTTTGGCCAATGTGGCAGCTCACCGCCCTAAGTCCCTGCCAGAGAATAGGACTCACTGACCTCCTGCAGGAATATAATCTGCTGCCAATCATACTTATCCACTACTTATACTCTCTTGATGTCCCCCTTAATCTAAGGGCTATCATGGCCGATGTCACAGGAAAGATCTTAGCCTTACCGGTCCTCTACTTACTAGATACGAGAAGTCTGATATCAAGAGCTTTAGCATTTGAATCAATTCAAACTCACTTTACATGGGACAGAATCACCAGGTCTGAAAAATCTTTTTGCCCCTCTCGCCACCTTCATGACTGCACGGAAACATGCTACTTTCCAATCCCTGTGGTCAATTCTTCCCGCTGTCCCTTAAGACCAATGCATAAAAGACAACTCCTCATAAAAAACCTACGACTCAGAACCTTTGGTTCCTCTAGATCAGGGATCTCAAAGTCCTTCCTTGAGGGCCACAATCCAGTCGGATTTTCAGGATTTCCCCCAATGAATATGCATTGAAAGCAGTGCATGCACATAGACCCCTGCTCTAGATCCTTACAAGCTATCTGGAGCATACCTGAACATTCATTCAATCAGGAGTAAGGCACAATTGGTCAAAGACTGGCTGGAAGAAACCCACCTGGATATACTACTTCTAACTGAAACATGGCTAATCTCTGATCAGGATATCATCATAGGTGATATACTACCTTCAGACTACAAAAATTATCCCTTTATCAAGAAACTCAAAAAGAGGAGGTGGTTTAGCAATAATTCTTCGAGACAACTTTGAGTTCCAAGTGTTAGACTCTAAACTTGACTACTGACCTGGAAATTCTCACCTGTAAAATATCTAAAGAGGATTGCAAAGACAACTTGATTGTCACAATATTTTACATTCCCCCCCCAAAATGGCATCTAGCAAAAGAGGAATTCTATGAATTCCTCCTTGCAAACTCGGTAGGTGGTGCCTACAACCTTATAGCCAGGGATGTTAATTTACACCTCGAACAGGCAGACAATTCCAACATAACTGACCTACTTTCCTTCCTTACATCATTGGGTTTTTCCAAACTATCCTCAGCTAAAACCCATCAGAAAGGTCAACACTTAGATCGGATTACATTCCTTTTAGAGAATGACATGGTGACAAAATTCATCACCGTTCCCGTCCCCGCGGATAACCGCGGTAAACCATCTTCATGTCATTCTTTAAGGAGAGAGGGAAGAATCAGAGTATGAATGGCCACAACCACTGACCCTCAAGCTTTGCTTTGAAGAATGCTGGTGTAGAAGGACTGAGGCTGAAATAGACACTAAAAAATTACATGGGATTATTTCCCACGGTTATCCGCGGGGATGGGAACGGTGATGAATTTTGTCACCGTGTCATTCTCTAATTCCTTTCTAATGCCCCAATGACCCCCAGTATGGGTCTCAAAGGTGAAACTTGGTCGGACCTTCTCTTATGCAATTTTGAATTATGCTGGTTTAAAAGACAACTTAAAACGAAACCAAGGAACAACTTCAAAGAGATAACTATTTGCACAAGAGGACAGCTGAACCCAAAGAATTTTGGATGCACTATAGCTTAATTTCCAACTCAGCTTTTGACCCAAACTTCATTTTAGGATGGAAAAACTTTAGTGATCAGGTCTTAAACGACACAGCCCCTCTGAAAAAACGTTAAAAAAAAAAGTTTATCAGATAGCTGGTATGATATCGACTTAACGGTCTTAAAGCAAGAATTAAGCAGACTGATAAGAATATGGTGCAAATCAAGGAAAGATGAGGATAGACTTACTTGGCAACTAAAGGTTAAAGAACACAAAATAATGATCAAAGAAAAGCGTTGCAAATATTACTCTCAAAAAATTAATTCTCCTACTTTAAATAGTCACAAACTTTTCAGAAGTCAATTCTTTGATATTGATTTCCACAAACGCTCCAAGCAGACTCCCCACCCCCTGCAGTGATCTTAGCTGACTTTTTCGCTACAAAAATCCACAAATTGATATCGTCTCTTGCAGGTTCAAGCACAGATTTACCTATCACACTTACAGCCTTAGACAAAGAAGATACAGCTGTTGACATGATCTGGAATCACTTTGAAAACCCGGACTGGAGCCACTTCCTCAAGCTTTACTCAAAATATGTAAAATCCGATTGCCTATTGGACACTGCCCACCGACTATTATGAAAATAGCTCCTATCTTCTTCAAAGCTGAACTTTTTAACTGGTTTCTTCGTGCATGTGCACCGGTAAATTCCCTGAGGAACTTGGTCACATCCTCGTGACTTCTATTATCAAAAACTCAAAGGATTCTGTTTCCTTGACAGCCAACTACAGACACATTGCCAACATACCATTCTTTCTTAAACTAATGTAAGGTCTGGTTAACATTGACCTCACAAAATATTTAGAGAAGTTCAGCATGCTACATGATTCTCAATCTGGCTTCCGTACACATTACAGCACTGACCATCTTTTCCATTTGTTTTCCTGGAGAAAAAGCGCACTGGTTCTGCAGTTCGACTTGAGCAGTGACTTTGACTTTGTTGATCATGACTGCATAGGTGCCTTGATTCCATCGGCATTTAGATAGGTACAAAATTGGTTCATGGATTTCCTAAAAACCCGTAATTACCAGGTCTACAGCGAAGGAACCTACTCTCAAGCTTGGTACAATCCCTGCAGAGTGCCACAGGGCTCCCCACTCTCCCCCTCACTTTTCAATATTTACATGGCATCACTGGGAAATATGTTATCTGATTTAAAACTGAAATTGTACATATACACAGATGACATGACTATTATTATTCCCATAACCTCATTGACCCAGGAGACAGAACAATTCATCTTATCTGTCCTTACCAAGGCAGAACATTGGAATATGCATTCTAAATTACAACTGAATCCAGAAAAAAACAAGTTTTTCTTGACAAGTCCCAATAACAAGATCATGAACACCTCCTTGAGACTAAATGGGTCAGACTACCCAATTAATCCTACAGCCAAAATCCTGAAGCCTGACTTTTTGAAGATTACACTAACTCTCAAGTCAAAAAATGTTTTCTTACTTTATGGAAGCTTCATACCATTAAACATTACTTCAATTTCTTCTCCTTTCGACTGCTGGTTCAATCCCTGATCTTAAGCACCTTAGACTATTGCAATGTTATATACTTGGGATCTCTCAAAAAAACCATCAAACGACTGAGAATTGTCCAAAACGCTGCAGTCCATCTCATTTATGGCCTCAAGAAATCAGACCATGTAAGCCCGTATTACAAAAAATTACACTGGCTGCCTGTGGAAGCAAGGGTCATTTTTAAGTTTGCTTGCCTTTGCTTCAAAACCATGATAGGTTCATTCCCAACCTATCTGTCCCACCAATTCGAATTCCCAGGCACAACTAATGCACAAAGTACCTATTTGTTCGCTTTTCCATCCAAGCAGGCAAATAGAACAAATGTTTAACCAACTTCATCTTAAATGCACTTTCATACCAAACGTTTAGAAAGTCAATTAAAACTTATTTCTAACAAATTTCTCCGACCCCACTTTAACCTTGATGTACTTCCAAAACACTTCCAGATAAACTTGACTAAACTTAACATGCCAATGTAATTTCGAAAGCTCTCTGTAATGTTGCTGTCTGTATACAGTCTCTTCGCCTATAAACCGCTTTGGAAATGTCTGTGGTATGGCGATATATAAAAATAAAGTTGTTATTATTATTATTACTTTTTGTCCTTCCTGCTGCTCTCAGCAATACTACCCAGGTCCCTCTGCTCAGAGGTCCCTCCAAGATTACTGGCAGCATTTCAGAAACTCCAGGCGCCAGCAGATTGCTGGGTCTCACCTCAACCCACCCTCTGAACAGGCTGACAGCCCTGCTCCCACATATTTGGGGGGCAGTTGTTGGCATTTCAGGGGGGAGTAGGAGAAAATGTCCTCAGATCAATGAGTGCTGGATATCAAGATCGAGTTTGATCACCCTCCTATGGATTTTGTTTCTCAACTCTCTGCCGGGTGTCTGGAGAAGGAGATCAAGGTCCAAGCCACTCTCCAGAGGCTTCTAGACATTAGGGCCATAAAGCCTGTTCCTGGCGATAACTTGGGCTCAAGCAGATACTCCAGATACTTCATCATACCAAAGAAAGGCACTGAAGACTGGATGCCCATTTTGGATCTCAAAGCAGTAAATGTGTTTTTGAGGGCCCCTCGTTTCCACATGGAGACAGCCCATTCGATCTTTGAGGTGGTGGCTCCAGGAGCATTCCTAGTCTCTCTGGACCTCATGGAAGCCTCTCTATACATTCCCATCTTTCTAGACCGCAGCTGAGGTTCCACATACTTCAGCATCATTTCCAGTTTGTCGCTCTCCCATTCAGCCTGGTAACAACCTCCCACACGTTCACCAAGGTTATGGTGGCAGTTGCAGTTCACCACCAGCAAATGGGAATTCAAGTTTACCCCATCTGCAAAATTGGCTAATCAGAACCCCATTCAGACAGGAGTGCGCGTTGGCAGCTCATCAAGTAGTGGAACTGCTCCAACATTTGGACTGGATTGTCATCTTTAGGATGAGCCATCTGGACCCAACCCAGAGGCTGGAGTACCTGGGCATTCTCTTTGACACTGCTTGTGGCCAAATTTTACTTCCCAAGCAATGCAAATGAGAGCTCCAGAGACAAATTCTGTCCCTTTTGGAGATGTAGACCGACTGCTTGGCATTACCTTCAGGTACTGGGCTCCATGGCAGCCATGCTGGAGGTTGGTCCCTGGGCCAAGCCTCCTATGCAACTTGTATAAGACTTTCTTCTGTCCCGGTGGTCTCCTCAGAGACATCCTCTTCAGATGCAGCTCCCTTGGACAGGGTGGCTTTAGGATGCGTCCTTGTCAAAGGGCACGCCTCTCTGGATCTCAGGCTGGATGACTTTCATGACTGATGCCAGCCTCTTTGGTTGGATAGCTCACTGCAGGGAATGCTTGGTCCAGGGCCAGTGGACTCCTCTTCAGAAGAAGTGGTCCATAGACCATCTGGAACTCTGAGCCATTCTGCTGCCTTAAAGTCTCTAGAGTAGACATGTCAAACTCTGGTCCGCAGTGTGATAAAAGTTGGCCCACCAGACATTTCCCAATTTATACTTAAGCTGGCCCACCGGCTCAAACCGCTGCCGCTGCTTTTCACAAACACCTTCCTCTGCCTTCGCCTGGTCCTCCCTCCATCCCGGCCTCCTCTTCAAGCAGCCTGCTGCGGATCGCTGGCCAGCTGTAGTGAACCTCATAGGCTGCCATCAACCTCCGCAGCACGTTCCCTCTGCTGCGATCCTGTACGTGAGAGAAGGGGCAGGAACACGGCAGAGGGAACGTGCTATGGAGGCCAATGCAACCCGCTAGGTTCACTACAGCCGACCAGCAATCCTATGCAGGCTGCTTTGAAGATGAAGCCAGGATGGAGGGAGGGTATGAACGGCAGGCAAGAGGCTAACAAGGCCTTTAAACCAATAATGGGATCATTGGTATTCTGTCAACCACCAGCAAATTGTCCTGTCCTTCTTCCTCTCAGATCCCATAATTTTTCTGTTCTCTTTTCAATTGTTAATGCTGTTGATTTCTTCTTTCTTGTGGACTTTTTTAATGTAATAAGTGGAGCAGTCTTAGGTGAGCATGCTCCATTGCTAGGCAGTATTGAGGGTGGAAGGTAATTGTGGAACTTAGGACAGCTCTCATTGGCTCAGTCAAAACCTGTTGCTGCTGACACAGTCAAGCCTTGGATCAGCCCCTGTGTCACAAGAAAGTTGCATGGGGCTTAGAGTTTGAAGAGGACAGAGAAGGTACGGGGGGGTGTGTAAGTAGGAACAGCGGGTAGAGATGAAAGATGGATGGTTAGCATGGAGAAAGAAGAAAATGACAAATGGGCAGGAGACTCTGGCAAGCAAGTTTTCAGAAGACAACCAGAGCCTGGGACCAACATGACTTGAATAATGACCAGACAGCAAAAGGTAGAAAAAATAATTTTATTTTCTGTTTTGTGATTACAATATGTCAGATTTGAAATGTGTATCCTGCTAGAGCTGGGGTTAGACAGCAAGTGTGAACTAGGACCTAAAAGAGAGAGGAAAAGTCTTTATTTATTTTCTTTACATCACAGAGCCGGGGGGTTGGAGAGATTGTAAACTTATATTTCTACTAAGACTAACGGGTCCTTTTATTAAGGTGTGCATTTAGCATGTGCTAAATCGGTTAGCATATCTTAATAAAAAGATACCTATGTATCTTAATTTAAAAAATTTGGCCCGCAACTCAGCCTACGTTTTAGATTTCGGCCCCTTATATGATTGCGTTTGACACCCCTGCTCTAGAGGATGTCCTGGAGGAAAAGGCTATAAGAACATTCTCCAACAATGCTATAGTGGTGGCGTAAGTGAACAGACAGGGAGCCACAAGGAGCGCTTCCTTATGACTGGAGGCTCAGATGCTCTGAAGCCCATCTTCAGGCTCTTTCTACTGCCCATGTGGCTGGAGTGGAAAATGTTCAGGCCGACTTTCTAAGACAACAGTTCCTGGACCCAGGGGAATGTTTGTTCTCGCACAGTGTGTTTGATGTAATGATGCAACGCTGAGGCCTACCAGTGATAGATTTGATGGCTTCGGCCAAGAACACTAAGGCCTAATGTTGCTTCAGTCGAAGGACAGAACCAGGAAGCTCAGGGTTGAACGTGTTGGTCCTGCCTTGGCTGTGCAACAGTCTCCTTTACATCTTACCTCCTTGGCTCATGGTGGGCCGGGTCATCCACAGCATTGCACTCCATCCTGGCCTTGTGATCCTGGTGGCTCCAGACTGGTCCCGCTGGCCCTTGGTATGCAGATTTAATTTGTCTTCAGCAGTGCCTCTTCATCGTGGTCTTCTCAGTCAGGGACCAGTCTCAACTGAGAATCTACAGTGCTTTGGCCTTAAGGGCATCCCTCTTGAGCACTCAGTACTAATTCACAAGGACTATTCCAGCATAGTTATTGCCACACTGCTTCAGGCCAAGCCCTCTACTCTGGCAGCATACGCAAAAAGCCTGGTGAGCTTTTCAGCAATGGTGTGCTAAGGACCAGGTGAAACTGCTTCAGTCTCCTATTCTGGTCATTCTGGCTTTCCTTCAGGCCAGGCTGGAAAAAGGTCTGGCTGTGACTTCCCTCAAGGCACAGGTGGCCGGTCTTTCATGTTTCCTCACACAAGATCGCAGGTCTTCTCTGACGGCTCACCCTGATGTGACCAGATTCCTCCAGGGAGCTCTCCGGTTAAGACCTCCACTGCAGCTTTCCTTTCCAATGTGGAACTTTAATGTTGTTCTGAAGGGTCTCGCTAAAGCTACATTTGAGCCCCTCAAGGATGCTTTCCTTTTTGGACCTCAAAATTAAAACTGTTTTTGGTGGTGATTGTTTCAGCACAGTGAATCTCGGAGCTATAGACACTTTACTGCAGAGAATATTTCCTCAGAGTCACGGGTGAAGGCATTCCTTATGCTGTGCACTCTTTTCTTCCAAAGGTGGCATCAGATTTCCACATCAACCAGGTGGTTTGTCTTCCTGCTTTTCAATCTACAGGCTCAAACAATCTATGGTGTCTGACAAAACAGGATAGAGTTTTGAAGAAGCTGGACATCCACAGGGTTTTGCTCCAATACTTGAAAAGGACAAATGACTTTCGCCTTTCTAACCACCTGTTCATGCTTACCAGCCACTCCTGGCTTGGCAAGCCAGCATCTAAAGTCTCTATTGCTAGATGGATTCACATGGCCATCTCTTTGGCATACATTGCTTTCAGGAAGCAGCCACCAGGGCACACTCGACCAGGAGTGTCGACTCTTCCTGGGCAGGGTCTCGGGCAGTTCCTTCTGCAGAGATTTGTAGAGCGGCTACTTGGTCTACTCTACTTATGTTTTCCAGATTTTAAAAGTGGCAACTCGAGAGGACTCCACTTTTGGGTCCTTGGTATTGCAGGCAAGTTCAAGCCAGACGTCTACATGCCAAGAAATCCGGTATGAGTAAGTGTATTCCTCAGCCTCTGGTTCCCTTACTTAGTTTTCCGATTGCTATGATAATTTGTTCTAATTTTTGTTTTCTAAGTTGCAGAACAGAATTGTTTATTGTATGCAGGGAGATTCCCTGTATCCATCATTCTTTGACATCTGTTCCAGTGAAGCTCGATTGCTTTGGGACATAACTGGAGGGTGCACTGGGCTCCACCTTTATTTGAGAGGTGCTCAAAGCTAGTGGTGCCCGATTCAGGAAAAAAAAAAAAAAAAATTTCGATTCGATTTTCCTGCCCAATTGGGTGTTTTTTTTCAAACATCCTGGTGGGTTTATTTTATAGCCTCTTCACCCCCTTTGCCTTCTCCTAACCACATTGGCGCTGTGGTGTAAACAAAATAAACAAACAAAAAGACTTTTCCTCTCTCTATTAAATCCTAGCTCACATTTGCGGTCCAACACTAGCTCTGGCAGGATACACGTTTCAAATCTAACATTGTAATCACAAAACAGAAAATAAAATTTTTTTTTTTACCTTTTGTTGTCTGGTCATTATTCAAATCTGGTTGTCTTCCGATAACTTGCTTAGCTCCTTCTTTCTTCATGCTAACCATCCATCGGCCATCTCTGTCCTCCCCTTTCATTTCCCTTCTCTCCCCTGGAGGTCTGGCATCTTTCCTTTTTTCATCTCCATCCACAGATCCACCTTTTCTCAACTACCCTTTCATCCAGCATCTCTCTGTCCTTCCCCACCACCCCAAGATCCACCATCTCTCCTTTTCTTTTCCCAACTATCCAGTATCTCTATCCCCCCCTCCACACTATCCCTTGTGTCCAACTTTTCTCCCTTTCTGGTCCTTCCCTCCCTAAATCCCATTGTCCAACATCTCTCTCCCTCTCCTCTATTTTTAGACTCATTATTTCTTCCCCCCCCCAAAGTCTGGCATATGCACATCTTTGAATCCCCTTCCCTCCATGTACTTCTACACCAGGGCCCCCCTCCCTTAAGGTCTGTCCCCCCTGAAGGCCTGCACCCCACCTCTGAAGACCTGCACCCCACCCCTGAAGGCCTTTCTCCCCCTTGAAGGCTTGTACTTCCCCTCCCCTTAAAGGCATGTCCTCCATGAAGGCCTGCACTCCACCCCTGAAGGCCTGCCTGTCCCCCCTGAAAGCCTGTGCCACCATCCCTGAAGGCCTGTTTCCCCCTTGAAGGCATTCCCCCCCCCCAGGCCTATTCCCCCCTGAAGGTCTGTCCCACCCCCCCATATCCCCCCGGGAAGGCTTGCGTGTTCCCCCCGGCCTCCCGCGCACCATTTACCTAATAGGAGCAGCCGGCAGAGAAGATCGCATGCTAGCGATCTTTGCAAACTGCTTCGGAGCCGTTTCCTTTGCCACAGTTCTGCCCCTCCTCTGACGTCAGAGGCAAGATCACGGCGGAGAAAACAGCTCCGAAGCACTTTGCAAAGATCGCTAGCACCGCGATAATCTCTGCAGGCTGCTCCTATTAGGTAAATAGTGTGCAGGAGGCCAGAGGGGAAGCTGGACACCAGTGGGGGAAGCCGGACGCCAGCACTTCCTGACTGACCCTCCCTCCTTGCCCTCTAAAGTAGGTGCAGCAGCAGCCGGCCAGTAAGAGCAGCGCTGCCGCTCCTGCTTTAGAGGGCGAGGGTCAGCCGAATCTTTTTTGTTTTAAATCAATTCAAATCGATTCACCCAAAGTGAATCGGTGAACCGATTCGAATCGTGAATCGGGCAGCACTACTCAAAGCTATAAGTATTCTCACTTCTGCAAGTCCAGTTCACAAGAATGAATTGATCACCACACATATGGAATCCATAGTAGATTAACAGAAAGAAGATTATCCAGGTAAGAGCCTAATATTTCATTCTACAAAGCCTATAATTTTCCTCATAGTAGCTCATGAATAAATTTAGCAGCCTAAAGTTATGACCCAGAATGGTGAACCGGTGTAGAAATGGTCTGACTGACACATAGCTTAGTATGATGATAAATGGAATTCACTCAGAAGAGAGAAAGGTGAATAGAAGAGTTCCTCAAGCAGGGTGGACTGAACATGATCTGTGCCCCCAAGCATTAAGGGTCATGAGCCCCTAAACACCTATACAAAATTATTCATCTAGATGGAAGCTAGGGGAGAGTGGGCCCCCTGCTGCTGTGGGCTTTCAGGCACTGCCCTTTTGTGCCAATGATCAATCTACCCTTGAAGGATAGGTCCTCGGGCAAATTCTTTTTGGTAACTTTGGTAATGATAACGCTGAAAGTTTAGAAGGAAAAGCTTTCCTTTTTGCAGTGAAACAAGTGGATACCCAGCAGGGAAAGTGATCTATAAATATTAGAAGAATGGTCTAATGCAGCACTTATCAATCTTCTTTGGGCTGTGAGCCCATTGTCACTGCTGCAGCAAAGTCTGCAACCCTGTTGAGAGTCATATCATAAAGACTTGCTTATCCAAGTTTATTAGGGGCTTATATCCTGCTTATTAACTTAATACCTAAGTGGTGTGCATTTAAGAAAAATCTGGGGAGAGTGAGAAGGTAAATCCAACAAAGTGTGAGGAAAAGTTAGGAACTGCAGTGTTAATAGGAAAGAAAGTGGTGGTATATATGAGAAAGGAGATTGTGTAGGCCAGGCTGATAGCCAGTGCTCTCTGAGTAGACTGGAGTGGATTGTCAGATGTATGCATCTGTGAATAAGAATACTTTAAGTTCACCTTTCAATTTTTGTATGGAAGATGAAAATTACATTACATTACATTAGTGATTTCTATTCCGCTTGTGCCTTGCGGTTCTAAGCGGATTACAAGTTAGAAGACTGGACATTTCCAGTAACATTGCAGTACATGTAATCAAGAATGCGTTAAGTTACAATTGTTATTCTGGACTTTTCCAGGAGAAATTGATAGCAGATAGTAGATAGTGATAGGTTGTTTAGACGAATAGAGATAATATTGTCCGGATTCTGTTGTTTAGACGAATAGAGATAATACTGTCCGGATTCAAGGTGTTGCTGGTGGTGGTGGTAGGGTAGTCATGAGAGCATTTTCTAATACTTTTGTGAGGTTATGATGATGGGAAGTGTTTTTTGAAGAGATGAGTTTTGATTTCTTTTCGGAATACTTTAGTGTCTGTTGATTTGGTCAGTAGATTGGTGATGGTAGTATCGATCTTTGCTGCCTGTGTCGCTAAAAGGCTGTCATATAGTTTCTTTCGTCGTGTTCCTTTGAGAGGGGGGTGAGTGAATAGGCTCTGAGTTCTCCTTAATCTGTGTGAGAGGTTACGGTGTAGTCTGTTGTTTAGGTAGCTGGGTGCTGTTCCATGTATTACTTTGTATAGTAGATAGTAGAATTTGAACTGGGATCTTGTCCTAAGAAGACTGATTGTCTTGCATCATTATATCTGATTTCTTGGAAAGAGGAGACAATGAACAGGTTCTTCTGGGAAGATCTAAGTGTGCGATGCAGTGTGGTGTCAGAAACTGTGCCAGGTATGCTGGCTCCCCGGAAATATGTGTTTTATAAACTAAGAATCATACTTTAAAAGTTGATGCAATGTATTAGTGGAAGCTGTTTCAGTAGGGGAGATCATGGCCTCAAGCACAGATGTGTCACATCTAACAGTTTGGGAAATCCAGATCTAATGCTTGACAGCTAAGATTTAATGCAAAGAAGTGCAGATTGATGTATTTGAAATGTAGAAATTTAAAGGAGATATACAGTAGGGGATGAGAAGATGCAGCTTAGGAGAGAGACCTTGAGGTTATAGTCTGAGGATCTCAAGGTGGTGGTCAAAAGATGCTAGGCTACATAGCGAGGGCCATAACCAGCAAACAGGAGAAAGTGATAATTCCCATGTACAAGTTACTAGTGAGATATCACTTGGAGTATGTTCAGTTTTGGAGGCCATATCTTACTAAGGATATAAAAAACTTGAAGCAGTTCAGAGATGAGCAACCAAAATTGTTTAGAGTCTGCTCCAAAAGATATGAGAAGAGAGTGAAGGACCTGAATATCTAATCAGGTCCTATTCAGAAGAAAGGAGAATCAGAGAAGAAATGGTACAGATATTAAAATGCTTGAAATGTATTGGTGAACAAACACACCTTTTTCAAAGATGGAGAAACTATAGAACCAGAGTGTCTAACATGAAGGGTAAGGGAACTTGATATACTGCCTTTCTGTGGAACAATCAAAGTGGTTTACATTTATTATATGCATGTATGTTCTCTGTCCCTCTTGGGCTCACAATCTAACTTTTTTTTTTTTTTATACGTGAGACAATGGAGGGTTATGTGACTTGCCCAGAATCACAAGGAGCTACAGTGGGAATCTAATCCAGTTCCCTAGGTTCCCTACCCACTACACTAACCATTAGGCTACTCCTTGCTGAAAAGAAGAAAATTTAAAGTAACATCAGGAAATATTTCTTCACAGTTAGGGTGGTGGCTGCTTGGAATACCCTCCTGGTGAAAGACAAAAATGATGATGGAATTCAAAAAGGCATGAAATTAAGCACAGAGGATCTCTGTTTCCATTTAAAGCAAAACTTAAATAGCTTTCACATTGCTTGAAGGGATAATACTATATATGATGTGGCAGTTAACAATACTTCCAACCTTCTTAGATAAACTGGATGGCCTATGCTGGTCTTAATCTGCCATCAGCAACTGTGTTATTATGTTGGAAAGGGTGAGAGGTAATTTATAGAGCAGGGGTTTTAACCTGGGGGTCTATGGATGGGTTTTAGGGGGTCCATGAGGGTCAGATAACAGTACCAGGCTGTACAGTGAATATAAATGTTAATTTTTTATTTTTCTCACAGATAACGAGAGTAGATATAGTAGTAGTAATGGTAGTAGAAAACGTAGTAGTAGTAGATCTGTTTTAATTTGCACAAGAGGATTGTATTTCATAATTATGAGAGGCCATTACTTTTTGCATAAAAGGCGTGGCTTCTTTTTAGATTGTTTACTTTAAAGTTTAATAATACTTTGTGTATGTCATATATGTATGACACAATCAAATCTCGATAAAGTACATTATATTCATTACATGCAAAACTGTGTTTATTGAATATTTCTGGGGAAGGGGGTCCATAGCTTTCATCAGATTCTTAAAGGGGTCCATGACTCAAAAAAGATTAAGAATCACTGGCCAAAGGCATGTTACAGTTGTACTGATCATTAGAACTGCCTGATTCACTGGCATGAAAACTAGTTGTAAAATCTTTATTGATGTGTTCTTAATGTGAGGATTTTAAGAAATAATTACTACTACCTAGGGTCTTCTGTAGTGAAAACAAAGTAATTGCTTTATATGAATATTATTGATCCTGTTGTTTGTTGGCATATATTGAATGGATCCAAATGGTAGACTGGTGCATATTGATTTAAATATAAATGTTTAGAAATATGCACTCATAATTTAGGGGCAAAAATCTACAGTTGTGGCTTATAAAAAGATAATGCATTTTGAAGGTCATTTCAAATATTACACATGATTACAGCAGTGCTGAGCAACCCTTTGTCATTTCAGGCTGTAAGAGTTTATGAGACCTGATTGAATTTCTATCAATTAAAAAGTATTTCAAAATCCTGACAAGATATGTATGAATTATTTATGTAAAGTTGTTTACTTATACATAACCTTTTTTATAAATGTGTTGCTAAAATAGAGTCATGTCCCAGAACAGACCACAGAGGTCCACAGGCCTTAATTACTCCTTAGTATACTGGGCCTCATGGGAGTATGAAAACCAATAGAGCACTCTGCTTCACAGTCGGCCACTGGTCAGAGTCCAAAATTGTCTTCATTTCTATCTGCAGTGTATTTCTTCTGCCCTAGATGTCTGATATGATACGACTGTACTGTTGATACTAGATCTTTATTTCATTTTTTTTCTAATCAATGACATTAAAATAAAACTTGCAAATACATATAAATAGTTTTAGGCTCCAGAATATACATACAACAATTCTATCAACTTTCTAACATTCTATCCAGCTCCAATATCTCTCCCCCCACCATAAAGCACAGTTACTTACCGTAACAGGTGTTATCCAGGGACAGCAGGCATATATTCTCACATGTGGGTGACGTCATCTACGGAGCCCCGATGCGGAAGCATTTTCAAGCAAACTTGATTGAAGATTTAAGTTTGCTCTGCTGCTCCACGCATGCGTGCCTTCCTGCTCCACTAGGGGGTGCATCCCCTCGTGGTCTCCAGTTCACTTAACTAGCCAAGAAGCCAACCTCGGGGAGGTGGGTGGGTTGTGAGAATATATGCCTGCTGTCCCTGGATAACACCTGTTACGGTAAGTAACTGTGCTTTATCCCAGGACAAGCAGGCATGATATTCTCACATGTGGGTGACCTCCAAGCTTACTGAAGAGGGATGGAGGGAAGTTGGCAATTTAAGCAAATAGATTTCGCAACACCGATTGGCCGAACCGGCCATCGCTTCTGGACAGGGAGTCCAGACAGTAGTGGGAGGTGAAGGTATGAACCGAAGACCACGTGGCAGCCTTGTAGATTTCCTCAATAGGTGTTGACCTGAGGAAGGCTACGGAGGCTGCCATCGCTCGGACTTTGTGTCCCGTTACTCGACCATGCAGCGCGAGACCAGCCTGAGCGTAGCAAAAGGAGATGCAATCGGCCAACCAGTTGGACAAGGTGCGTTTGGAAACTGGGTGACCTAACCGGTTTGGGTCGAAGGACAAAAACAGTTGTGGGACTTTCCGGTGTGGCTGAGTGCGTTGGAGGTAAAAGGCCAACGCTCTTTTGCAGTCAAGAGTGTGGAGCGCCACTTCTCCGGGGTGAGAGTGGGGCTTGGGAAAAAACACAGGTAAGACAATGGACTGATTGAGATGGAAATCAGACACTACTTTAGGTAGGAACTTTGGATGGGTGCGGAGTACCACCTTGTCGTGATGGAATACCGTGAAGGGTGGGTCCGCTACCAGAGCTTGTAGCTCACTAACCCGCCGTGCGGACGTGAGCGCGAGTAGGAAAATTACCTTCCAAGTGAGGAATTTTGGATGGCATTTGTCTAGGGGCTCAAATGGAGGTTTCATTAGTTGAGCCAGAACCACGTTAAGGTCCCAAACCACCGGGGGAGGTTTGAGAGGGGGGTGGACGTTCAGCAGGCCCTTCATGAAGCGAGTGACTAAGGGATGGAGCGAGAGGGCTTTCCCTTCCAGGGGCTGATGAAAGGCCGCAATCGCACTGAGGTGTACTCGAATGGAGTTGGTCTTTAGGCCGGAATGAGATAGTTGAAGTAGATAGTCAAGGACCAGGGGGACGGGGACCGACACCGGGTCCTGGCTGTGGGAGGAGCACCAGGTTGAGAATCTGGTCCACTTTTGGGAGTAGCAGGTTCTCGTCGAGGTTTTTCTAGAGGCCTCCAATATCTCCTTGACTGATTGAGACACGGGGAGAGAAACCAAGCATTCAGATGAAGAGATTGAAGATTGGGATGTAACAGTGAACCCTGACCCTGTGACAGTAGAGAGGGAAACAGAGGCAGAGGCAGTGGATCTCTGACACTGAGTTGAAGTAGAAGGGAAAACCATGGCTGGCGTGGCCAGCGAGGGGCAATCAGGATCAGGGTGGCTTGTACTGTTTTCAGGTGGACAAGCGTCCGCAGTATCAGAGGGAACGGCGGGAACGCGTACAGGAACCTTCCCTCCCAATTGAGGAGGAAGGCGTCGGCCTCGAGCCGGTCCGGGGAGTATATCCGGGAGCAGAAGAGAGGCAGCTTGTGATTGTGAGGGGACGCGAACAGGTCTATTTGAGGCGTCCCCCACCGTTCGAACACTCCTCGTAGGGCCTGAGAGTGTAGTGACCACTCGTGCGGCTGGAGGAGGCGGCTGAGTCTGTCCGCCAGGCAGTTTTGTTCTCCCTGTATGTACACCGCCCGAAGGAAGGTGTTGTTGGAGATTGCCCATTTCCAGAGGCGCAGGGCTTCCCGACAAAGGGGCCAAGACCCTGTGCCCCCTTGTTTGTTTACGTAGTACATCGCTACTTGATTGTCGGTTCGGATGAGAACCACTCGGTCGCGGAGCAGATGTTGGAAGGCTACAGCTGCGAGGTAGATGGCCCGAAGTTCTAGCACGTTGATGTGGCAGCGGCGGTCTTGTGCTGACCACATTCCTTGGGTGCGTAGGCTGTCCAGATGGGCTCCCCAAGCGTACTCCGACGAGTCCGTGGTGAGTACCTTGCTGTGGGGTGGGGTGAGGAAGAGCAAACCTTTGGAAAGATTTGAAGAGTCGGCCCACCAGCGGAGCGATCGTTGCAATGAAGGAGTCACTGTCACGGAGTGGTCGATCGGGTCCCGGTCTTGACGCCATTGAGACGCCAGGGTCCATTGAGGGATTCTCAGATGGAGGCGGGCGAAGGGTGTGACATGGACGGTGGAGGCCATGTGGCCCAGGAGGGTCATCATCTGTGGGGCTGATACTGAGGTCAGCCGAGAGATCCTTCGGCTCAGACTTACTAACGCCTCCAGGCGCGGAGGGGGGAGGAAGGAACGGAGGCGAACCGTGTCCAGCGTGGCCCCGATGAACTGTAGGGACTGTGAGGGGCGTAGTTGAGATTTTGGGAAGTTTATTTCGAACCCCAGACTTTGTAGGTAGGTAATAGTCTGTTGGGTTGCTGAGATAACCCCTTCTTTGGACGGGGCTTTGATTAGCCAGTCGTCCAGGTAGGGGAATACCTGGAGGCCCTGGGAGTGTAAGGTTGCTGCTACCACCACGAGGCACTTGGTGAAGACCCGAGGTGATGATGCTAGTCCGAAGGGGAGGACTCGGTATTGTAGGTGCCAGTCCCCTACTTGGAAACGCAAAAACTTGCGGTGAGCGGGGTGCACTGGGACATGTGTGTACGCCTCCTTGAGATCGAGGGAGCAGAGCCAGTCGCCCTCGTCGATCAGGGGGTAGAGTGTTGGTAGTGAGAGCATCCGAAACTTTTCCCGTACCAGGAATTTGTTGAGGCGTCTCAAGTCTAGTATTGGGCGTAGGTCTCCCGTTTTTTTCGGTACCAGGAAGTAACGGGAGTAGAAGCCCTTCCCCCGTTGGTCGGGGGGGACCTTCTCCACTGCTCTCAGGCGAAGCAGGTCTCGAGCTTCGGAGAGGAGTAGAGGTAGCTGAGTCCGGTTGGGAGGGCAATTCCTTGGGGGGTTGTCCGGGGGAATGGCCCGAAAGTTGAGAGAGTACCCTGATGAGATCACGCCAAGGACCCATGTGTCCGACGTGAGTTGTTCCCAGCGAGGGTAAAAGGCTTTGAGTCGACCTCCGATGGGAAGGCGGCCTGGGACTATGGCGGAGGGGGCCCGCCCCCTTCCGCGTGTCCCGTCAAAAGGACGGGGATGGTTTGGTGGTTGCGGGCGGTTGAGACTTGGGCATGGCCCTGTGATGGGCTTGCGGACGTCTGGGTGGGGGCCGCGAGAAAGCAGGGGTGGACTTTTGTGGGTAGCGGCGCGGAGGGGCCCTGTATGGCCTGGGCGCTGGCGGTTTGGGCTTTTGCCGGACAAGGGCGGCAAATGAGCGTTCATGTTCGGAGAGGCGTTTTGTCGCCGCTTCAATAGTGTCATCGAACAATTCCTTTCCCACGCAGGGGAGGTTAGCCAACCGGTCCTGTAAGTTGGGGTCCATATCGACCAGGCGCAGCCAAGCTAGTCAGCGCATGGCGATAGCGAAGGCTGCTTCTCTGGAGGAGAGTTCGAAGCCATTGTAGGCCGCGTGGAATAGATGAAGGCGCAGGTTGGAGAGGGACTCTAAAAGTAGGCCGAACGTTCCCTGCCGGGAGGCCGGTAGGTCAGTCTCAAAGGCTCTCAATAGTCCAATGAGGTGTTTGAGGTATGATGTGAAGGTGAAAGTGTAGCTTTGCACCCTAGAGGCCATCATTGCGTTTTGGTATAGTCTCCTGCCGAACTTGTCCAGGGTTCGGCCTTCTCGGCCTGGGGGGACCGCTGCTGAGACCCGGGACGGGTGAGCCTTTTTCAAGGAGGATTCCACTAGCAGCAATTGGTGGGAGAGCTGTGGTTGCTCGAATCCCGGGTAAGGTACTGTGCGGTACTTGGCCTCCATTTTGGAGGGTACGGCCGTGACCATGTAGGGGGTCTCCAGGTTCCTGAAGAAGGCCTGTTGGAGTACCGGGTTAGGTGGTAAGCGAAGGGACTCTCTGGGCAGTGATGGCATATCCAGCTCCGCCAGGTACTCCTTAGAGTATCTGGAGTCGGACTGGAGGTCTAAGTCCAATGCGTGGCCCATGTCTTGGACAAAGCGAGTGAAGGATGGGCGAGATGTCCCCGGGGTCCCGTGCGGGGTCGGGGAACGAGACCTTCGTCGGGTGGAGAAGGATAAGGAGGCTTCCCTCGAGTATCGAGGTTCGTGCTCTGATCCATGCTCCGAGGCTGGGGAAGCACTGTGAGAGTGTTCCGGGGTTGTCGATCTTCGGCGTCTCGAGGAGCCCCTCGGAGACGATGCCGGGGTTAGGGGTACCGATCGATGTCGGATTGGTGACCTCGATCCGGACTCCCTCGGAGAATGCGTCCGAGGGGGGGTTCGGAGGATGCGCGGGTTGGAGAGTGATAACTCAGCCACCCTTAGTGGTCCCGTACGAGGTGTGGGAGAACGGCCTCGTAGGGTTGGTGAACCTCGGGCCTTCTTGGAGGTACGGCGGTTCGAGGTTTCTGTCGTTCCAGCCCGACGTTTTGCCCCTCGGCGGTCCGCAGAGGGGGAACGTCTCGGGCGTCTCGGCGAGGAGTCCGAGGAGGATGGGATGCGGCGAGGGTTGCGCACCTTTCCTCGAGGTTGTTCGGTGTGAGGCTCAGGCTGGTCTGGCACATTCGAGGTCGAGGCCGATTGAAACTGGGCCATTGCAGCGGACAGCTCCGACGTGATCATCGCTCGGAGTAGGTCCTGGAAGACGGGCACGGACAGCATCGAAGGCATGTCCACTGCCTCGGTGCGCTCCACCGGGGGCGACCTCGTATCAGAGTATTCCCATGTGGTGGAGGCACGGCCCGAAGGCTTGGAGGGCTTAGACGGGGCTGTAAGCATGGGGCTTCCGCCATGCGTCGCCATTGTCCCCGAGGCTGGCTTCTTCGCTGTTACAGAACCTGAAGAGGGAAGAGGGGACTTACCCGGAGCCGAGGCTTTCTGTTGTCCCGAGGGCTTCGGGGTCGAGTCTCGAGGCGATGCCGAGGTTTCCGGGGCCGAGGTCAAAGCCGGGGCCGAGGCCAGGGCCGACCTCGAGGCCGAGGTGGAGGGTTGGTCCGGGGTGAAGAGATCCGCCATGCGGGCTTTTCTTCGGCGGAGGGCCCGGTTTTGGAAAATAGCGCACTGGGGGCAGGAGTCGGTTGGATGAGCCGCCCCCAGACAAAGGATGCACCGGCGATGCGGATCTGTGAGAGAAAGAAGCCGCTCGCACCGGGTGCACTTTTTAAAGCCGGTCAAAGGCCAGGACATTAAATCGAAAGTAGCCGCGGCTCGATTAGCCACGCGGCCACGGGGACCCGGAAGCCTCCGGGTCGTTGAAAACGAAGCAGGAATCAAGTAAAAAGGTAAGGAATTCGCGCACAGCGACTTAATCGTGAAAAAACAAGAAAAAATCGCGGTGCTAGAAGGCAGTTGGGGCAGAGCCTGAAAAACACGTCTTCTAGGCTCGCGGAAAATTTTGAACTGGAGACCACGAGGGGATGCACCCCCTAGTGGAGCAGGAAGGCACGCATGCGTGGAGCAGCAGAGCAAACTTAAATCTTCAATCAAGTTTGCTTGAAAATGCTTCCGCATCGGGTCTCCGTAGATGACGTCACCCACATGTGAGAATATCATGCCTGCTTGTCCTGGGATAAATACATATAATAACATAGATAGGCATAATCAAAACTTTAAAACGTCCAAAAACCCAGCCAAGTTGGCACTTGGACGTCCTAATAGCAAGTACCTTCAAGTTCTGATAAAACAAACTTTCTGGGTATTCAGCATCACTTCTAAGTTGCTGTACGTCCAGAGCTCAAAGGGACATGTTGGGAGGTGTGTTATGGGCGGGCATCAGGCAGGCTTAAACCTGGACGTTCTGAAGCAACAATCAAAGCTTTCCCAGTACGTCCTAGGTGGAACTTATACGCCGGGACTTAGACAAATGTAAAGCAGGTCTAAGTGCCCCAAAGATGACCAAACTAACAACATGATCACTTGAGGGTTTAAGGCATACCCCCCTTACTCCCCCAGTGGTCACGACCCCCTCCCACCACCCAAAGAGCAGAAAAAAAAAACCAGGCTGATTTCAGGGGAATCCCGATCACAAGAGTCTGTTTCGGGGAGTCCCCTGCCAGGATCAGCTGAACTGGCAGGGAGATCCGATTCCTCTCTCCCTCCCCCACACTCACTGATCCCACAGCCCCCTACGTAGAGACCCCCATGAGATAGATTTGCGTGCACTGCCTTCTTGATTTGTAATCTCTCTCATTCATTTTCATTGTGGATATCCTGAAAACCTGACTGGCCAGGTGGTCTCTGAGGACTGGAGTGAAAAACACTGCTTTAGGCTATACAAATTCAATTCCTCAAGTCTCTCCTCATATGACTTTTGGCATGCACACATTAACGCGCGCACCTTTTTTTTTGTTTACAACTACAAATTATTAATGCAAGTGCACTTACTTGCAAAGGCCTACATTGGTGTGCCTAGCCAATGTAGGCACTTAATTGGTTAATAGGATTAATCGACACCAATAAATGACACTTAACTCATAATTGATGTTAATTGAACTTAACTGAAAGGTGTCCAACTCAAAAAATGCAATTCTATAAAAGTAGGCGACTAGTCCAAAATGCTTACCTAAATGTGGGTATAGTTAGGGGGTGGATCATGGGCATGTTTTTGAGTTAAGCACCTCTTTTTGAATTAGGTACCTAACTTAGGTGCAGGTATTTAGATGAAGAGAGTCCTGGCATAAATACAGTATGCTTAAAGTTCAGAAAAAACAACTTTCTTCGTTGCTTTGCCACATCTGCTTGACACCAAATCACCACTATGTATCAATAAACTTAGTTACCCTATCCAGCCCACCATTAAGATACTAGGTGTAACTTTGGATCAATGCCTAACCATGAAAGACCAGGTAGACTCCTTAATCAGAAAGGTATTCTTTACTCTCTGGAAACTCAGATCCATTAAAGCTTATTTCGATACATCGGCATTCAGAACCCTAGGCCAATCCCTCGTACTAAGTCTACTTGACTACTGTAACATCGCTTATTTAGCAATTTCCCAAAAGAATATGCAACGTTTACAATTGATGCAAAATGCAGCAGTCAGACTGATCTTTGAGCCGAGGAAGTTTGACCACGTGACACCCTAAAACCGGCAGCTGCATTGGCTGCCAATGGCGGCGCGCGTAAAGTTTAAATTTGCCTGCTTCTGCTTTAAAGCATTACATGGACTTGCCCCTAAATACATTACAGACCTTTTCTCCTTCTCAGCCAACAGACACAAGAGAAGTTCACATTCCAATTTCGTTTCCCCCCCCAGTTCGAGGTTGTAAACTGAAAAAACACCATGAACACCTTCTCTCACACCAAGCAGCATCATGGGGTAAAGACCTAGAACAATTGCTTTTGCCCACTACTTATGGGGAATTTAGGAAATGTCTAAAAACACACTTGTTCCTAAAGCATCTAGACAACTGATCCTCTCTTCTCTCTCCCCTCTATAGCGATTAACTTGTCCTTTTGATCACTCTCTCCTCAACAATGAATTTCCTGTCCTATTAATTCTCTTTCTTCCTTCCCTCTTAAAAGTCAATTCAATTTGTTACCTTTGCTTAATCTTCTGTAAACCGCATAGAACTTCACGGTATTGCGGTATGTAAGCTGTTATTATTATTATTATTAAAGTTAGGATACCCAATGCCGCTTAGGCGGTACTAAGCATTATTCTATGCCGTACACCTTTTACAGAATCATGCTTAGTGCTGCACCAGCTGGCACCGATTTTTTAGATGACTATATAGTCATCTAAAAAAATTGGGCCCTTAGTGCCTGAATAATTATCCCATGTCCATTCCCTGCCCATGACATCCCTCCCAAAAATATTTTTGAAAATTTAAATGCATGCTTAGTGTATGGGAAATGGGAAATTACTGGAGAACGTTTTAACATGGTTTTCAGTAAATGTTTCTCATGTGCTAAGCACATTAGGATTTTCCCTCTCTTCTGCAAATGCCCCAAGGAATTCTCTATAGACTACTGCCAAATCAACTAACATTTGTTGCGATAGACAATGCCTGTAGGCGGGACAATGCCTGTAGGAAGGACATCATGTTAGCTAAAATATCTGTCACGTCTGTCATGCCAGTGCTAAGCTAGCTCAATTCCTACGGAACATATATATTAGATCTGGGGTAAGGAACTCCAGTCCTCGAGAGCCGTATTCCAATCGGGTTTTCAGGATTCCCTCAATGAATATGCATGAGATCTATTTGCATGCACTGCTTTCAATGCATATTCATTGGGGAAATCCTGAAAACCCAACTGGAATATGGCTCTTGAGGACCGGAGTTCCCTACCCCTGTGTTAGATTGTACGTCATAGTAGCCAAATTATCTGTCACGTCTGTCTTATCTATGCTAAGCCAGTTCAATTCCTAAATAACATGTGTTAGATGGTACCTTTAGATAAGATTCCTCAAACTCCATGCCTTGATTGCAAAGTCGTGACACCAAGCACTGTTGAACGATAACCCCATGTACTGTTATTGTAACCCTTTGAGTATTAACTATAGCCCTTTGTAATGTAATATTGTAACCCATTCTGAGTTCTCTGGGAGGATGGGATATAAAATCAAATAAATAAATAAAATAAACACATAAATAATACTCTAATAAAAGGGCCCCTTCTCAATGTTGTCTTTTTAAAAAAAAAAAAAGAAAGCAAATTTAAAAGTTTCACTGGAGCATAAATTTCTATTGATAAGACGGAACTTTAATAATTATGACATATCCTCTAGGGCCCAACCATGTAAAATTTTAAAAACAAGACATAACTTAAAAATTACTTTGCCTTGAACAGAGAGATAATGTAATGTACAATGGTACCTTAGTTTACAAGCATAATTCGTTCCAGAAGCATTCTCGTAAACCAAAATTCTCGTATATCAAAGCGAGTTTCCCCATAGGAACTAAGGGAAACTCGCTTGATATGTTACCACCCACCCTCCCGAGGCCAGTAATGCTGCTCTGCACCCCCCCCGAGAACCGGCATTGCTCCCCCCACTCACAAAGGCCCCTCCCCCACATGATCCGGCATCCCCCTCACCACAATCTGGCATTCCCCAGCACCCACCCGAATACACTGCTTACCCCCATCTGTCACCAACGCACAGAACATGCCGGTGCCCGAAGATCTGCGTCTTCTTGTTTACTGGGCCTTGAGCATCTGCGCATGCTCAAGGCCTTCGAGTTCACACTCTCTCGGAGATTCGACGCAGATCTTCGGGCACCGGCATGTCCTGTGTGTTGGTGCCGGTGCCAGTTGGGGGTAAGCAGTGTGTTTGGGTGGGTGCTGGGGGATGCCAGATCGTGGCGGGGGGGAGGAGGGGTGCGACGTGAGCGGTGGGGATGCTGGATCGCGGGAGCGCTGCTCGCAAATTGAGGCAAGCTCGGTTTCCGAGGCGCCAATTTTGCAAATGTTTTACTCGTCTTGCAAAACACTCGCAAACCGGTGCACACTCGTAAACCGAGGTACCACTGTATTTTGGAGTGGCTAGGCAATCATAGTCTGAACTTAGATAAAACTAAAACTTGCTGGATTATACAGATCGAGATGAACAGCCACATATATTTCCATCTTTTGAGGGAAACCCAAACCCAATGGTTGAGAGTTTTCGATATCTAAGGGCTCCTTTTATAAAGCCTTAATGTGTAGAATAGCACACGCTAAATTGCCCCACGCGCTAGCCACTACCGCCTCCTTTTGAGCAGGCGGTAGATTTTCGGCTAGCGCGCGCTAATCCGGTGCGTGCGCTAAAACGCTTAGTGCACCTTTGTAAAAGGAGCCCTAAGAGTTGTTAAAAATAATTGTCTTTTTCTGAGCAAATTTCTTTATTAGTCATATGGAGTTTTGATACTCTAAAGCAATTATTGATAGAATACTTTTCCCATATACACCTTCTTGGAGAGAGAAAAAGATTGCAGATGGGAATACTAGATGGGCCATTTGGCCATTATCTGCCATCATCTGTCTATGTTTCTAGATCACTGTACTCTAGCCATCAAAACCTCTTGGCAGGGGGTTTTGACACTACCCATAAATCTATCTTATAATAATAATAATAATAATAACAGTTTATATACTGCAGTACCATGAAGTTCTATGCGGTTTACAAAAGATTAAATGAAGGTACAAATTGATTGAACTTAAGAGAGGTAGAAGAAAGTGATTAATAGATCAAGAAAACCATTATTGAGGAGAGAGAGATGTAAGAGTCAGTTGTCTAGATACTTCAGGAACAGGTATGTTTTTAGACGCTTCCTGAATTCCTCATAAATAGTGGGCGAAAGCAATTGTTCTAGATCTTTACCCCATAATGCTGCTTGATGTGAGAAAAGGTGTTCATGGTGTTTTTTCAGTTTACAATCTCTAACTGGGGAGGAAATGAGGCTCGAATGTGAGCTTCTCTTGTGTCTGTTAGCTGAGAAGGAGAAAAGGTCAGTTATGTATTTAGGGGCTAGTCCGTATAGTACTTTAAAGCAGAGGCAGGCGAATTTAAACTTTACGCGTGCTTCCATCGGTAGCCAATGCAACTGCCGGTAGTAGGGTATCACGTGATCAAATTTCTTTAGCCCGAAAATTATCTTCTCAGTCACAGTATCTACACTATGGAATGCTTTGCCTGCATGGTTCATTTTACAATATTTCTATCACTATAAGATTTAAGATTTTTCTCTCTTAATCAAATATTACTTAGTTTTAAATTCTGCATTTTTTTAAATTGTTTGTTTTTGTTTGTTTAGTATTCTAAATTTTAATTTGTATTTATATTTTTAATGTAAACCGCTTAGATACTAGATACAAGGTATATAAAATTTTAAATAAACTTGAAACAAATATTTGATAAAGGATCTTTCCACCAATTGATAATTCCCTGATTATTATTATTATTTTTTTTTTTTATTTGTTTATAAAATTTTACAATATTTCCAAGCATATACATCTTGTACAGTAAAGTGAGATCAAACAACATATTAAACTAAAAATCCGAAATTAATATGTACTATAAGGAAATACTGACCTAGTTGATCTCACACTAGTCCTCAATATTATTGGATCCACAATTAAGAATAGAACATATATAATTCATATTATTTAAATAAGAAAAATCCTTATCTAACTTAAGTGCAGAGAACTAACTTTCCATGGACGTTGTTATTCCTTTTTCAAGACGTTTCATTGAGAGAAAACTAATCAATTGAGATGGCTCTGTAAATATATACTTCAATGACGAGTATCTAACTACACATTTACATGGATATCTCAAAAAGAAAATACCCCCTATTTGCATCACTCCAGGTTTTAAAATTAAAAATTCTTTCCTTCTTTTTTGAGTCTCTCTAGAGACATCAGGGAAAATCTGAATATGCTGCCCCAGGAAGTCTTTGGACCTATTTTTAAAGAAAAGTTTTAATATCCAATCTTTGTCTGGAGCCAGAGCAACAGACAACAATAGAGTAGCTGGAACAGCCAAATCTCTGTCTGATTGTTCCAGCATTGCCGAAATGTCCAATGACTTCTCCGGGGGTTCCTCAATCTTTCCTTCTTCTTTAAGATGGGGCTTGGCAGGTAGGTAATACACTCTTGTAAGAGGAGGTAAGGAGTTTTCAGGAATTTCCAAAATTTCCATAAAATATCTTTTCACCATTTCTCTAGGAGAAGTTGACAGGATCTTTGGAAAATTTATAAATCTCAAATTATTTATTCGACCATTATTCTCCTGCACTTCCAACTTCCTCCTGAGTAGTATATTATCTTTAACCAACATATCTTGATTCTGTTTCAATAACATTAGCTCCTTATTTGTATTTTGTGTCTCTGTTTTAAATTGTGACATGTCCTGCTTTATAACTTTTATTTCTTCCTTTTGTTCTTTTAATTCTTTATCCAAACTTTTTATTTGAGGATTTAAGGAATTTCCCAAATTCACTACCAAGTCCCATAATGCTTCGAGTGTGACTGTAGAAGGTTTTGTAGGTGAAAAAAGTTGTAATGGTGTAGTATCTAAATGTTCTGAAATTAGCTTTACCTCAGTGACGTCTTGTGTTCCCCCAACCTCTGTTGTCCCAATCGCAAGTCCTTGCAGAGATATCATCCCACTCTGCATTGTCATATTCAGCGAGCCCTCCATACTAGCCTCTGTGGACAAAGAAAAAACCACCTCCTCAGGTGGGTTCTGGTCCCGTGGGGAGCTTGCGGTGTAGGTTGGAGGGGTGGCGTCCTAACGTCGGGGCTAAGAGTAATATCATGCTCAGGGGAACCCACCGCACTACTCTCCGGCGGTATCCCCAATGAGCTAGCACCCGACCCTTCTTGTTCCCGTTGTAGGCGTCGGAGAAAATCATCGATAGTGACCACTGGGGTTAAGGGTCGCCGGGAGGCTCCTCCGGTGTTCCTTCCTCGTCTTTTAGGCATTATTAGAAGAAACAAACTTCAACGACGTCTTCACTAGTGTAGACATGGAATAAACATCTTAGATCCAACAATAGGGAGCAGGATCCGAGCCGGGTCTAAGTGTCCCAAATAAAGTTGCCCACTACCGTCTCCTGGACTCCACGTGGCTCCTAAGAGGCTCCCAAGACGCCCTGCGGCCGCGCGGCTGCGGCCGCAACCACAGCTGTGGCTGCCTTTAACGCTGTTGGAGACGGACCCAATGACGTCAGGGGTCCGTCTCTGTGAATGCCTGACTGCGCCGCTGAACAGGAATGGAAGCCGCCGCTGTTGATGGAATCCAGGACCAGCAACGGATCACCCCACAGCTCTCCTCCAGTCCGGTAACTGCTCCCCCCCTGATTATTATTCTATATTCTGGTTTGATATAAATTCTTAAAGGGTATACTCACATATTCATAACATTCAGTCCAGTTGTAGATTAGTCCAATATAAGTGCCAATGGGATGTCAGACCACTCCCTCAGCATCATAGCTCATTAGGGTTCAATTCCTCATTCTTCCCGTAAGGCACAACTTCCATAAATTTTCATTTTATATTAATTCTTATCAGAAATACTTTAAATAGTTAAATAAGCTTACGGCCTCTTTTACAAAGCCGTGCTAGCGGCTGCGCTGTGCTGTAGAACCTCATGAAAGTGTGGCAAGTAGACCAGGTAGCTGCTCTACAGATTGCATCTGGCAGGACAGCCTGGGTCTCCGCTCAGGAAGCAGCTACACTTCTAGTCGAATGTACTGCGAATAAGATAGGGGGCTGTTTACTGAGGGCAATGTGGGAAGAAGAATTACCATGCAAATCCATGTGGCAATCAAAGCCTTGGAAACAGGCTTGCCTCGCCTTGAGTGGCTGATCAGCACAAAAAGGTGGTCAGATAGCTGGGAATAATTAGTCTTCTCCAAGCAGTGAAGGAGGACTCTACGAACATCCAGCCTCTGCAGAAACCACCTTCGGTCACAGCAGAACTTCCTTAAATTAAACAAGCAGAAGATGAAAGTGCTATGGTATGATGATCACAACTCAATACCTCACTTAAGAGTTAACCCTATCCTCAGCTGAGAAGCTCATCTACTATAATAGAACGCTAAGCACGCATGCGCACTCCTACCTGCGTGTTCTGTGATTGGTATGTCCGTGGCAGGTAGGAGTGCGCATGCGCGCCTAGGGTTCTGTTTTCCCGTAACGCAGTTCGTCATTGTCGCCCACTCCCCCCACCGCACCCGAACCCCCTTTGATCCTCCAACCCGACCGTCCCACCACTAGACGACCACAAACCTCCAGCAGCACTCCAAACACGCTGCCTTGCGGCCCTCCACCGCCCCGATTTCCTCTGCTGCGTCCCTGATGACATCATCAGAGACATGGCAGAGGAAATCAGGGCAGAAGAAGGCCGCAAAGCAGTGCACCTAGAGCACTGCGGATGCTGCCGGATCCGGGAGGCCCGTCGGTCAACTCGCAATGGGAAGGTCAGTGGGGTCAGCTGCACAGCGGCGGTAGTGGAGGGGGGAGGGGAGATGGAAACATGCTTCTCAAGGGTTATACTGCAAAGGGGGATGAGAGGGAGGCAGGCAGACAGGCTGGCTTCGGAGGGTGGGGATGAGACAAAGTTTGGAAGGCAGCAAGGGGGACATAGGAAGGGGCACTGAGGGCACTATGGACACGGGAAGGAGACACTGGGGGCACTATGGACATGGGATGGATGGGGAAAAAAAAAGAAAGCAGAGCATATCAAAATACACCTTATGAGTTCATTAGTAGAAGGAAAAACTGAAGAGAGATCTGTTCTCCAGTGCTAAAGGGAAGGAGTTGGACGTTTGAATGATATTCTTCTGCAAAGTTTGCGACTAAAGGGAAGGAACAGCTTCAGTATAGAATCCTATGTCTTTGCAATGGAAAATTCTTTTATTTGTTACTTTTTGAAATTTCAGTGGTTTTACTTGAATTGCACAGAGCACTGATTTAATTTGTATTTGAGGAGGATTTTTATGCCTATGAGGATTTTTACCCTGCTGTACATGTCACCTGTCTCTGTAGGGTGGAGGTTGGTATCTGAGGCATTTTCCTCCTCATTTTTCATCTGGGTACTTGTTATAGTGCCCTTGAATTAGTGTTTGTGATACACGTATGTACCTGTTTTGTTTTTGATGACAAGTAAAAGTGTGTTTAGTTATTAATATTAAGCCACACCATCCGGTGGTCACTGGATGCCAGATGATCACTCACTGTAACATCAGAAACACTTTCCTCATTTGTAAGCACCAAGGGCCAGATTCTCAAAACTCATCGTGCATTTGATGATGGATGCTAAACCAGTCCTAGCCAGTTTAGCGTCCAAGTATTTTACCAGCAGATTCTCAGAATCACTCACCGTGCTCTTTTCCATATTTCCTAGCAGCCTCTGATTGTACTATGCAAATGTAGTATTAAAATATTAATAGTAATATTAAAATAGTAGTACGAGGTCATTAATATTAAAACAAACATTCTGGATGATTCTCTAACTGTTGCACTACATTTGCATGCAAAAATTTCTGGCAGGGTTTGAGCTGTCGTAGCCTTACCTTCGATTTGCTTAGGTACTGGGGCTCGACTGCTCAGACCCCACCATAAAATATCCCCAATTAACAAAAAAAACCAAAACCAAAAACAACAACAAACAAACCAAAAAGGACCCCAATTCCTCCCTTCCTCCAATCCTCCCCAGGGTCAGCAGGAAGGATGATCATACCCTCCTGCAGCCAAGGTCCCCCGACAACTGCCTCCCTTAACACTAAAGAATGGCAGGAGGGATGCCTACCCCCTCTAACCAGCAGGCTCACCTTTTCAAAATGGTAAGCCTTCGCTTTCCCAATGTATTCTGGGATGCACATGGGCGGGGCCTAAGGCCCCCCCAGAGCATATATAGTATGATATATGGGGCAAGTAGGTTCAATTATGTGTCCTAACAGTTGTATATTTTATACTAGCTCTGAACCGTTTGGCGAGTTTAAAGTTCTTCTGTTAATTTGCAAGTTCCTTGAATTATTTCAGCTGTGCTGAATAATTACCAGCCCAATTTATCACTTAGATTAGAAGAACGCAATTTTTTTTTTAAACGTGCCTTCAGTTTGTCATGTATGGCTAGCTGAAACTTAGGGGTCCTTTTACTAAGGCGTGCTAGTGCGTCTTAGCACGCTAAATGCTAATGTGTGGCAACGCATCCATTATATCCTATGGATGCGTTAGCACGCATTAGCATTTAGCACGCCTTAGTAAAAGGACCCCTCAGTCACACAGTTTTTCGGTCGCAGGACATTTATTGTGGAATGCTTTAGCTGTTAAACTCAGGTTTATTGGTCATCTTCTGATGTTTCGAAATTAAAAAACAAGTTTAGATTAGCTTTCCTTCCTTTTGATATTACCTGATAAAGGTAGATGTAGAAAAACTTAATTAAAGGGATGAGCCAGAAACAGAATAATCATGCATTATTTTTATTGGCTTTTATTTTTGTTGCAGTTTTTGTTGTTTTCTTTTACATTGAATGCGTATGTGTGACATGAGCCACTTAGATTTCATGATAATGTGGGATAAAATACTTTTTAAAAAATATAATAAATCATCTTCAATTAAATGATAATTGAATATGATTATTGGGAAGACTACATAAGAAATGCAAGCAATGGTGTGGATGGGTTGGGGATAGGGTGTCAGGATTTTAAAGTGACAACAAAATCTGTTTATATACCCTCCCAAATTTTGGCAAAGCTGTAGGCTTGAAGTACTTACTATTCAGCCAGGGACTCATGCTGGCCAACTGGAACTATCTGAATCTCACCTCTGCAACTGCCAAGCACAGGCCAAAGGTACAATTTAATCAAGGCTGAAATCTGGGCAATTCTTTCCCTTTCAGCAATAGATTAATGACAGAAGCACTAAGTAATTTCTATAAAAGGCAACAAAATCTATGTATGTAATCTCTAAAGCAACAAAAATTACAGCTAAAACAGCTAGCGCACCTTAGTAAAAGGACCCCATAATGTGCTTCTGCCTCAGCACAAGGGAGCAGATGTCAACAGTATTATCTATATGTTGTAATTAAAATGGACTTAAAAAACAAACAAACCAAAAAACAAACAAATAAACAAAAAACAACTAGGCAATAAATACCTAAAATTGACCTCTGTAGTAGTGCTACCCAATTCGAATCGATTCAATTTTAAGAAAAATCATCCTCCCGATTTGATGGCCGACCTCTCCCCCCCCTGCCTTCCTAAAGCAGGAGCGGCAGCGCTGCCTCTTGCTGGCCATCCACTGCCGCTCCTGCTTGGGGGCGGGGAGGGTCAATGAGAAAAGCCTGAAAGTTTCCCCAGCTTCCTCGCTCTTACCGACTTAAGCTAATACGGCAGCCTGCAGGAACGCTAGTGCTATAGCGATCCCGGCAGCTGCCCATTATCCTCAGCGGCACGTTCTTTCTGCTACAGTCCCGCCCCTCATCTGACGTCAGAGTCAGGATCGCAGCAATGCAAACATGCCACTGAAGATGACAGCAGCTGCTGCAGGGATCGCTATAGCACCAGCGATCCTACAGGCTGCCATATTATCTTAAAGTAAACACGGGGAAGCAGGCCTTTGTGGTGGGGAGGCAGGCCTGTGCAAAGGGAGGAGGAGGAGGAAGAAGAGTGCAAAGGGAGGAGGAGGAGGAAGAAGAGTGCCTTCGCGGCAGGAGGCAGGCCTGTGCAGAGGGAGGAGGAGGAGGAAGAGTGCCTTTGCGGCAGGAGGCAGGCCTGTGCAGAGGGAGGAGGAGGAGGAAGAGTGCCTGCGCGGCAGGAGGCAGGCCTATGCAGAGGGAGGAGGAGAAAGAGTGCCTTCGCGGCAGGAGGCAGGCCTGTGCAGAGTGAGGAGGAGGAAGAGTGCCTTTGCGGCAGGAGGCAGACCTGTGCAGAGTGAGGAAGAGGAAGAGTGCCTTCGCGGCAGGAGGCAGGCCTGTGCAGAGGGAGGAGGAGGAAGAAGAGGAAGAGTGCCTTCGCGGAAGGAGGCAGGCCTGTGCAGAAGGAGGAGGAAGAAGAAGAGAAAGAGTGCCTTCACGTAAGGAGGCAGGCCTGTGCAGAGGGAGGAGGAGGAAAAAGTAAGAGAGGGGAGGGGAGATGCCAGACCTGAGGTGAAGGGAAGAGAGAGACCAAACCATAAAGATGGGGAGGAAAGCAGGAGAGGTGCTGGACTAATGAAGAGAGGGAGAAAGAAATGCAAGACCACAAGGGGAAGGGTACAATAGTGACAGATACTGCTCCAAAGTAGGTGGGTAGGATGGCAGGAGAGATAATAGGAGAAAGCCTGTACCTGGGGAAGGGGATAGAGAGGTAAGGAAGAGAGAAAGAAGAAGCTGGATACGAGGAGAGATAAGCTGCTGGGCATGGAGGGAGCACAGGAACAGGGACACAAGGGGAACAGTACTGGAGAGGAGAATAAGGACAGGGACACAGAAGAGATATGCTGGATGAAAGGGTAGTTGAGAAAAGGAGAGATGGTGGATCTGTGGATGGTGGGGTCCATTGCTGCAGCTGTGGGGGGATGGAGATGAACAAAAGGAAAGATGCCAGACCTCCGGGGGAGGAAAGGGAAACAGAAGGGGAGGACAGAGATGGAAGATGGATGGTTAGCACGGAGAAAGAAGAAAGAAGGAGAGCCTTATCAGAAGACAACCAGGCCAACTTGGGACCAACATGATTTGAATAATGACCAGACAACAAAAAGTAAGAAAAATAATTTAATTTTCTCTTTTGTGATTACAATATGTCAAATTTGAAATGTGTTTCTTTCCAGAGCTGGTGTTAGACTGCGAACGTGAGCTAAGATTTAACAGAGAGAGGAAAAGTATTTTTTGTTTACACCACAGGACCAGTGTGGGTAGGAGAGGGCAAGGGGGGTGAAGAGGCTATAAAATAAACCCACCAGGATATTTGGAAAAAAACACCCAATTGGGCAGGAAAATCGAATCAAAAAATCAATTCAATAGACTGAATCGAATTGAAATTTTGTTTTCCTGAATCGGGCAGCACTACCGTATTTTCACGTAGATAACGCGCACCCGTGTAAAATGCGCACACCGGTATAGCGCGCAGAAAACTGACATATATATTAAAAAAAATTTGTATACCGCGCACACCCGTATACCGCGCATGCTGCCCCGACTCTCCCGTCGCCGCCCAACTCTCCTTTCGCCCGCTCCGACTCTCCTCTGGCCACCCCGACTCTCCTCTCCCCCTTGAAGTCCTGTCCCCACCCTGAAAGCCTGATGCCCCCCCCGACGTCCGATTCACCCCCCCGCAGGACCGCTCGCACCCCCACCCCGAAGGACAGCTCGTATGCACCCGCACCCCCACCCCAAAGAACCGCTTGCACGTACTCCCACCCGCACCCCCACCCTGAAGGACCGCTCACACCCCGACAGCCTCCCGACCCCCCCCCCATCATGTAGATGCTCCTACCGGTGTCCTGCTGCTTCCTCTTGGCGGTCCCGGCCCTTCTGTGAGCCCTGCGCCTGCGCTGCTTCCTCTTCTGGTGGTCCCGCCCTTTCTCTAACGTCAGAAAAGGGCGGGACCGCTGGAAGAGGAAGCAACGCAGGCGCAGGGCTCACAGAAGGGCCGGGACCGCCAAGAGGAAGCAGCAGGACACCGATAGGAGCGTCTACATGATGGAGGGGGGGGTCGGGAGGCTGTCGGGGTGCGAGCGGTCCTTCAGGGTGGGGGTGCATCGGACATCGGGGGGGGAACTATGTAAAAAAAAATTTGTACAACGCGCTCATGCGTATAACGCGCAAGGTTATGCACGGTTTGTAAAATTGCATATAACGCGCGCGTTATATGCGTGAAAATACGGTACTCTTTAGCATAGATTATTCCAAAAACCTTTGCTCTGCTAGGATGTGTTTCATACTTTTCTATCTAAGTAGCGTCATTAGACAGACTAACCCCAAGTTAATCTTAAACTATTGTAGCCAACCTGGTTGCTTTACTCATTAAGAAGTGCAGTGGCTGCTGTTTTTGCTCTCAGTGATGCTACAGACAAGTAATAAATCATAACAGTGGAGTGCTGCAGGGATCTGTACTGGGATCGGTGCTGTTGAATTTATTTATAAATGATTTGGAAATTGGAACGAGTGAGGTGATTAACCCTCCCTTTTATGAATTACTATGAGCGCTGGAACTTTTACCGCTATGGCCAGTGATAAAAAAATGCTAACGCGGCTTCATAAAAAGGGGGGGTGGGGGTGAAAATTTGCAGATGACACTGAACTAGACTCATCTCATCTCTGTACCCTATCGCCTTAGTCTTTTGCTCCTTGTTGTTAACTGTTATATGTCTTGTTTGCTGACTCTTTTGTATGTTACCATGTAACCCTTTCTGGGCTCCTCAGTGAGGACAAGATATATATCAAACTAAATAAATAACTGTTCAAAGTTGTTAAAACTCATATGTATTGCGACAAGTTGCAGGCAGACCTTAGGAAATTGGATGAAGAAATGTAATGTGGACAAATGCAAAGTGATGCTCATTGGGAAGAATAACCCAAATCGTAGTTAGCAGATGATAGGGTCCACCTTAGGGGTCGGCACCCAAGAAAAAGATCTGGGTTTCATTGTAAATATTACACTGAAACTTTCCACCTAATGAGCAGTGGCAAACAAGATGCTAGGAATTATTAGAAAAGGGATGGTAAACAAAACTAAAGAATGTTATAATGCCACTGTATTGCTCCATGGGGTGACCTCACATTGAGCATTACGTTCATTTCTGGTCCCCATACCTGAAGGAAGATATAGCAGAATTGGAAAAGGTTCAGAGAGCAATGACCAAGATGATAAAGCGGATGGAGCTCTTCTCATATGAGGAAGAACTAAAGAGGTTCCAAACTCTTCAGTTTGGAAAAGAGATGGCTGAGGGAAGATATGATTGAAGTCTACAAAATTCTAAGTGGTGTAGAAGGGGTACAAGTGGATCGATTTTTTTACTCCATCAAAAATTACAAAGACTAGGGACACTTGAAGTTACAGGGAAATACTTTTAAAATAAATAGGAGGAAATATTTTTTCACTCAGAGAATAGTTGAGCTCTGGAACGCATTGCCAGAGGATATGGTAAGAGCGGTTGCCATGGCTGGTTTTAAAAAAGTGTTTGGACAAGTTCCTGGAGGAAAAGTCCATAATCTGCTATTGAGACTAGAGAGTTGCACAGGGACAGAAATTAAACCCGTCCAAGCTGGAATCGAATCCGTTCCCGTCCATCCCCATAAATTTCAGAAGTAGTTATTTCATTTAATTAAGCTGATTAATTAGAGGGTCCAGTAGAAACCCATTTACAAATAAGCAATTGGGAAATATTAATTGGGAAGAATATTTTGTAAATGGGTCTCTGCCAGAGCCTCTAATGTAAAAATAAAATATAAATATTCCAGCTGACAGAAACAGAGACATGATGGCGCGGCTGGGCGGTGCGTCGGAGATCCTCCTTCTTCTGGGCTGGGCTGGACTGGCTTTGAGCATTTGTGTATGCTCAAAGCCTTCTGGTCTCGCTCTCTCCGAGATTGAGAGCGAGACCAGAAGGCTTTGAGCATGCGCAAATGCTCAAAGCCAGTCCAGCCCAGCCCAGACCAGAAGAAGGAGGATCTTCAACGCACCGCCCAGCCCAGGACGCTTCAGAAGAGGGAGGATCTTCGGGCACCGGCACTGGTGCCAAGTCGGGTAAAAGGTGTCATTGACTGCTCGGAGGGGGGGGGGGGGGAAGGAGGATCACGGTGGAGGGGGGCAATGTGAGCGGGGGGGGGGGATGCCGGATCGCTGGGGGGGATGCCGGATTGCCGGGGGGCGCTCGTACAGCGAGGCAAGCTCGGTTTACGAGGCACCAAGTTTGCGAATGTTTTGCTCGTCTTGCAAAACACTCGCAAACTGGTGCACTCGTAAACCGAGGTACCACTGTATAATGCAGTAACAAGAAACCATCTTGGAGTGAGATTTTGAAATATATCTGCAGCTGGACAATTTCTGGCAGACACAATACAAGGCAACAACTGGCAAGAATATTGAACTGGTGAAATTGTGGAGTTTGGGGTGAATGAATTGTTGGGGAGGGTCTCTAAATATGATAGGTGGTGTTGTATGAATGTGATTTATATATTATTGTGTGGTATTAATAAGTTATTATAAGTATGATAAAAAAGTATAATAAAAATATATATATATTTTGAATTAATATTATTGTAGTAAATAGCTTTTTGTGTATGTAAGAAGCATAGGAATGAGAAAACAGGCTAATTATTTGCTATTGACTTTAAGAGAAGGTTGAAAACTTGTTTGTCCAAGCCTTTATGGATTAAGAGGGCTTGGGACTGGCTCTATTATATGAAATCTGTAAAAGGGTATGTTATCCTGGTTTTCAATGTTAGGTTTTGTGTATGTATTTTATTATGTGTGTTGCACTTCTCCCTCTGTATTCGTGGGGGTTAGGGTTAGAGCCGGCCCGCGAATATGGAGAAAAAGCAAATAACTATTTCTATGTACTTGCCCAGACTCTCCTCAGCTTTGCACTCTTCGCAACCCGCCTCTGTGATCTGTGCCGTGCTCTCTCTTTTTCTCATCTCAGCAGTTGTTTAAAAATCCAAGTGTTTCTAATTCCCCCTTGTGCCGCAGAAGGGGAGAAAGGGAAGCAGGGGGGAGAAAGCTTCGCTGTTTGTCGTGTGCGCCTCAGCCCTGTTCCTTGAGAAACCTGTCCATCAAGTGGGTTACCACGATGAACAGGGTGGTGCCAGGGATGGCTGCTGGTCAATCAGAAGAGATACTTGACAATCTGAGCTTTCTATATGTCAAAGGAATGAGTAACAGCATGCCGTCCGATAGCCAGGCCAGGGAAAAGTAAGTTTATTGCTGTGGACACAGGACCGGGGCGGGGGAAGCCATCAGAACAAAAACCGCGAGTGTAGAAATCGCAAATACGGAGGGAGAAAGGCATTTTGTTTCTTGCCTCATTAATAATTGGGTTACAAATTAAAATATTTTGGCTAGAAATGAACATGACATGTAGTTTGAACAAAGATAGTTCTAAAACAAACTTATTTCTACAACTGCGAAACTAAGTTAATAATCACACTCTAGAAATTGAGTGTGAAAGGCACTTTATCAGTACAATATTGATTAAATATGGTAATAGATATTAGACATTCTTAGCATAAGAAATTATTGCTAAAGCACTGACCTGCTATGGCCCTTGTCTGCAGGAAAGATGCGAATAGATTTATCAAAACTAGCAGACACAAATTCTTTCCCTGTGGGGGAATAATCCACATCCAGGACTGCAGACACATGATCCATATGCACCATTACAGGCGTGTCAAGGAAACGCATGTCAAAGGTATACAAGCTACAAAAGAAAAAAAAAAAAAAAAAGAGAGACATTTTTCTGTTAGTGAAGAAAATGAAACTAGAGTTATTTAACAAACAACTTGCAAGTCTTTCATAAGAAACAAGTTTACAAGCCATTATATACAAATTCAAAAGTATTTTCAACAATTTGTTTAAAAGAATAAAGTTCTACTAGTTTACTGGGGATAATTTCTTAACAGAGAGGCTAAAACATTTTTAAAAAGCATCAGTTTTATAAAGGCAACATAGATACCTATGTGCCTGCATAAAACAACCCCCCCCCAGGGCTCTTTTTACGAAGGCGCAGTAGCGTTTTAGCGTGTGCTAAACTGCCAGCTGCGCTAGCCGCTACTGCCTCCTCTTGAGCAGGCGGTTGCTTTTCGGCTAGCGCGGGGGTTAGCACGTGATTAAAAGTCGCGCGCTTTAAAGCCACTACTGCGGCTTCATAAAAGGAACCCATAGTAGCACCCAAATTCTTTTTTTTTTTCCAGGTTTGCATCTGCTTTCTAGGTATAAATGTGTACACATGTGCATTTCATCTTTACCCCAGCATAGCCCAAACTACACCCCTGGGATTAACTTCACACAGACTGTTTAAAAGTAGATGCAACCTTTCCATGCACTTTTTTTATTCATGTATACCCCATGTACAATTTTTTAAGATAAATTTTCCTTTTAAACATGATTTACACATGGAAAATGTTCTGTAAAATTTGCCTTATGTGCAATAGTGTCCAGCATTTCATAGAGGGCTCAAGTCACCCAAATCCACTGTGGCCTCTGAAGAGCAATTAGTGGAAAAATACACAAATACCAACAGTCATAAAGTAGGATATTTGGGAGATATTTAACTCATACTTTGTTTTCTGTCAACATGCATTATCATTTATCTTCAGATATGAAGAAATAGAACACATTAGTAGGGAAAAGAGGCACTGAGAGACAACAACAAAATGCAATGGTTCTTAAGCACCAAGAACCAGTGTCCATGTTTATTAGTATAAATTATTAAAATATTCCCTAAGCCTTGAAAAAATGATTTTCAGAAGGATCAACCATGTCCCAGTAGTGCCTAATACAGTGCTCAGAGGCATCCATTTATCCTTGTGCATATTTTGTCTGCCTCTGACAGCTCCAGGCTCAAATATATTTACTCTTACTCAAGGCTGATCAAAGTATGAGCAGGACTGGTTTTGCAGCCTTGGGCTCCCATTATATAATGTTTTAAAAACATTTGTTATACATATTTGTTATAAATACCCAACCTTGTTTCTGTTTCGGGGGGGGGGGGTGGGGAATTAGGGGATGACGCCTTGGGGGAACAGGGAACGGGGAATTATGGTGTCTGGTAGTTGCTGTGAAGGATACACTGCACAACAAAGTTTTTGCTTCCTGAACACTGCTGGGTGTTTCTTATAGAATTTTGGGTGCTGATCATGAATATTACATCAAAAATTACCCATCACGTACCATTTCAGAGAAATCTTCAATTTTGTCGTGATTTTTTCTTATATTTGGATGCAAACAATTTTTTCTCCCATAAGTGTCTTATCAACAACGGTTTGTGCCGCCTGGGTATGTCCATGCATAAAATCTAGCCAGGTTGGAAGCTGTTTTATGGAAGATGACATCCTGGGCATGTCTGGGCAGGTCTGAACGAGCTTGCGCTGTCTCACCATGCTATAATGGTGGCTTCCATACACCGATCCTGCTCATTTGGTTAATATAGATAGTCCGTGTGTGTATATAGTATCAGTATAGTAAAGTATAGTAGTATAGTAGCTGTAGCAATATAACAGTAAGTAAGCTTGATGCTATAGACGTTTTGGTGTCGGGCAATATGTCTCGTCGGTGTCGTAACAGCCGCGACACATTCTGCTATATCTGTGGGGAATATACACTTACGCCTCAGAGACGTTCGATGACTGCCCTTGTAAAGAAAGCCTATCATCTGTATTTTGGCTGCAAAATAGGTGATCAAGACAAGCAATGGGCGCCTCACATTTGCTGTGCGACATGTGCTGTTAGTCTGAGAGCCTGGCTCAGAGGTACTCGAAAGACGATGCCATTTGCTGTTCCGATGATATGGCGAGAACAGAAAGACCATGTGACGGACTGTTATTTCTGTTTGACTAATGTGTCTGGTTTCTCTGCCAAAAACAAGAAGTCAATTGAATATCCTAATCTGCCTTCAGCAATGAGACCCATGCCACATGATGACAGTCTTCCAGTTCCGAAACCACCAGAGGATTGGACCTTAGACGAACCAGATGAAGAAACTGCAGTGCAGGGTTCTAACAGTGACATTGACCCGGATTTTGAACCATCCTCATCAGGCGATCCACATCTGATAACACAGTCCGAATTGAACGATTTGGTCAGAGATTTGGGTCTGTCAAAAGCAAAAGCTGAGCTGCTAGGTTCGAGACTGCAGGAATGGTGTTTGCTATCACCAGGTACGAAAATTTCTGTGTTTCGAGACCGGCATCATGATATAACCAAATTTTTTGCACAAGTCGACAGTCTCTGTTTCTGTTGTGACATTGAAGGATTGTTCTCGGTCTTTGGTTGTGATCACAACCCGGAAGAGTGGCGTCTTTTCATTGATTCGTCAATGTTAAGCCTGAAAGCTGTTCTGTTGCACAATGGCAACGTTTATCCTTCAGTACCTGTTGGCTATGCAGCACATATGAAAGAAACATATGAGAATATGGAAATGTTACTAAAGTATGTCCAGTATACCAGGTATAACTGGAATATCTGTGGAGACCTCAAAGTCGTTGCTCTGTTACTAGGATTGCAGCTTGGCTATACAAAGTACTGCTGTTTCATCTGCGAATGGGACAGCCGAGACAGAGAGTCGCACTATTCTAGAAAGAACTGGCCACTCCGTAAAAAGTTAGTTCCAGGACAGAAAAATGTAGCACATGAATCGCTTGTTGACCCGACAAAGATATTTTTGCCTCCTCTTCACATTAAACTGGGACTCATGAAGAATTTTGTGAAAGCAATGAACAAGGAAGGGGAAGGTTTTCGTTATTTAAGACAGATGTTCCCAAGAATAACTGATGCCAAGATCAAAGAGGGTATTTTTGTTGGCCCCCAGATCAGACATGTTATGAGTGACAAGCGATTTGAAGATCTGTTAGTTGGGCCGGAAAAAATTGGCTGGAAAGCCTTGAAAGACGTTGTTGACAATTTTCTGGGCAATTACAGAGCCCCAAACTACATTCAGCTGGTAGACAAACTTCTCAAAGCATACAAGAGAATGAAGTGCAATATGTCACTCAAGATTCATTTCCTCCATTCACACTTGGACTTCTTCCCCGCAAATCTCAGTGCTGTGAGTGACGAGCACGGTGAAAGGTTTCATCAAGACATAGCTACGATGGAGAAACGATACCAGGGCAATTGGAATCCGTCAATGCTTGCCGACTATTGTTGGATGCTACAACGTGATGCACCAGACACTGAATATAAAAGAAACTCGGGAGCAAAACACTTTTAATTCTGTTTCATTTAGTCGCTTGTGCGAAACGTAAACTTGACTATATATTTTATTGTCAGTAAACATAAAAATGTCTATTTCTCATAGTTCTTACGTGATGCAGTAAAACCAAAACCATATTTGAGCATACCAAGTTGGTACCTGTCATAATCACCAAAAACTTTTCAGGAATCAAGACTTAACCAAAAAATTGTTGTGCAGTGATATCAGAGTTCAGTCCTCCATGGTACATAGTTTCTATTGTAAAATCTTTATTGTATTTTGGTCTGTATTATGGTTCTACCTGTTTAATAAAAAAAGATTTAAACATAAAAAATAGGAGCCAGAGCCAAAGGAGGATAATTTGTAAAAGTTACATCAGGTATCCCCAAAGCAACCTCATCTACTCTTTATCTCCTCTAGAAATTACCAGATATCTTCCTGTAAAATGTTTTTTGTAATTCTTTTGTAATCCGGCAGAAAAGGGCCACGGCCCATCAAGTCTGCCCACTCCAATGACCCACCCACCTAACTTCTTCCCCTAAGAGATCCCACATGCCTATCCCATTTTTTCTTAAAATCCATGTTGATGGGGATCACGTAGATTCTCCTTCAGGATCGTATCTAATTTATGTTTAATTAGTGTTTCCATAAGTTTACTCACTATTGATGCAAGACTCACCGGCCTGTAATTCGCAGCCTCCGTCCTGCATCCCTTTTTGTGGAGTGGAATGACGTTAGCTGTTTTCCAATCCAACGGGACTCTTCCTGTACTTAGGGAAAGATTGAAGAACGCGGATAACGGTTCTGTCAGGACATCACTCAACTCTCTAAGCACCCTGGGGTGTAGATTGTCTGGTCCCATGGCTTTGTTCACTTTGAGTCTTTATAGTTCACAGTAGACTCTGCTGGGCGTAAACTCAAAATTCCAAAACGGGTCTTCCGAGCTTTCCCTTGTCTGCAACTGTGGACCAGACCCTGGCGCCTCGCAGGTAAAGACTGAGCAGAAGTATTCATTTAGTAGTTCGGCTTTATCGGAATCCGATTCTACATAATTCCCGTCTGGTTTCCTAAGGCATACTATCCCATCTGTGTTTCTTTTTCTGTCACTAATATACCTGAAGATGGATTTATCCCCCTTCTTAATGTTCTTTGCTAGATTCTCTTCTATTTGGAGTTTGGCCTCTCTGACTGCTGTTTTGACAGCTTTAGACTTGGCCAGATAGTCTTCTTTTGTCTCCCTTTTTCCTGACTGTTTGCAGGAGATAAATGCTTTTTTCTTCTTTTTAACGAGGTCCGAGATCTCCGCAGTGAACCACTGAGGTTTATTGTTTCTCCGCTATTTGCTTACTGTTTTTATAATGTAATGTATCACTGCAACAAAAGTTTAAACCCTCTTATTTTATTTCTACTTTCAAAAAATATACACAAGTACTACACTTGAATGGCAATCGTCATGGCAAATAGAAAAAATACAGGAAGGAAAAATAAACACACAAAAAAAAGAGAATTATCTGTACACTGTCCATTTTGAAATCTAAACTGCACAACGAAGGAACAGAGAATAATAAATAAAGGAAATAAACAAGAAGCAATCGATGGGCTATTATACTGATTAAAGGTACATAATTAATACTGAAACAAACAAATGGACTAAGCTATACAGATCAGGTTGGTGAAGTCCATTATTTGTGGGTTAAGCAAAAATTTTGTTACACACAAAAAAAAGTAAGCTGAGGTTAGCCACCCTCTCCAACATGTTTAACCTTATAATACCAACCCAAACATTTGCAAGGAAACTTCAACAGGAAATGGGCCTCTAAACTGTTTGGACTCTAGATCTCATAGTAATATCGTATATGACAGCAGATAAAAGACCTGCACAATCCATTGAGTCTGCCCAAGATAAACTCGGAGCATTTGGTATGATGCAATGTAACATATGCATCTGGCCTTGCTATATGCAAGGCACACAGACCCTAGAAACATGCCTGGCAGTGGTCTTATCCCCCAACTAATGGAGCTAATGGAGTCCAAGCCCCACTTCAGCCCATCCAGATCTGTCTAGCCATAATCAGGGTACAGACCATAGCAGTATGCCTGGCACTGGTCTTATTCCCCAATTACCAGAGTTGCTGTCTAAGCAACACTAAACCCCTCTTTTACTAAGGCGCGCTAACCGATTTAGCACACGCTAAATGCTAACATGCGTTAAATTGGGTGGCGCGCCTGAAAAGGACCCCTAAGTTTGTTTTGATTCTTTTCTCTTTCCACATAAAATTCCTTTGCGCTTATCCCATACCATTCAAAAGCCCCAACCCCACGCGCCTGGTATAATTTTCATTCTTTTAGTACAGCTACTAAGGCTCCCTCTAAATTAGACATCAGTCACTGCTTCAAGTTCAGGTTTTCTCCAGACTCATTCATTGTCACTTCCTGGAAAATTCTATTAGATTACATTTTTACAAGAAATGTCCATTATCTGCAGGAAATTAACTTGTTTTTCTCTACAGATACATTATCATTCCTAGTCATTAATACATTTTTTTTTTAAACTCTGAAAATCTACTTAGCAAGTGATAGCATTCGAACCACATCAAATCAAAAACTGCATACTCTTCTCTACTAAAAGGACAATGTCTCCATGGGAAATGTCCAAAAAGCCATTCTAAGGAAAAATAAAGGCTTCACCTTGAAGGAGAAAGTATATCTTACCTGCTATTTTTTTTTCCTTTAGTCCCACCAGATCAATTTAGGACCTGTGGGTTATGTCCATCGACAAGTGGATAGAGATTAAGATGGAAAAAAAAAAAAAAACCGATTCTGTTTGCTTTGCCCTGAAATGCCACTATGCAGCATGAGCTCATCAGTATTTTAAATGGCAAAAGATTACTTTTTCTAATGAACCAAAACATTACTATACATATCTCTAGCCCAAGAAAACCCCAGAAGGTTAATTTCCAACATTGTTATTTTCCGTTTAGGAGGATGTTGTATGATATATAAACTAAGCCACAACTATGCCTGTCCATAATGGTAGATTATAGATAGATTTGATTTCCTTTAAAAAGCTGATGACCATTATAACGTGGACTAGATCATGGTTGATTAATTACCTTATATATGTTTCAACGTATTTTTTATACAGAGATTTTGTGGATATTCATGAATATTTGTTATTATTTTAACGAATCATCAAAATAAAGAATAAAAGAAACAAAACAAAAAAACAACCCAGAAGGGGAAATGGGGAAGCAAGAGGTAGGGGACTTGGACTCTGCCAAGTATTTTCCAAAGTGATTTTCCTCTTCCGTATCCTTTTATTGTATGCAGAGAGGAAGGTTAGATTTTGCTTAACCACTGAACTCTGGCTTTGAAGCTCCTTTGATCTGATCGGACAAGGACCTATGAGGTGTAGCAACTGAAATATGTTTCAAGTAATTCTGAGATATTAAAAGCCATTATGGGCTAAGCCATTGGTCTTCGGATTCTTTCTTGTAGTTTTTCTTGCAGGAATATAATATATACGATTAATTGGAGGAATATTCTCAGATGTGTTGAAATTTTCCCCTATCAGATACCTTTTAAAGGCATCCATAGGAGTTATTACCAGGGACTCTGGAAAATTTTAAAGACGTAATTTCAGTCTATGATTTTAATTCTCTACCTGTCCAATTTTCCTATTTAATAACATTCTACATTTAACAATACCCATTGTTAGATCTTGAAGTCCCTTTATATTACTTTTAACTGAGTTCAGTTCAGAGATAAATTCTTCTTTAGTCCCATCAACTTTTTTGACCAGATTATCCACAGAACTTATAAGGGCCGCAACATCTTGTGAAAATTTAGTCACTGATGACGAGCTTCAAGAGAGCTTTCCAAATGCTCTCTAAAGTTGCCATCGCAGGCTTCACAAGAAAGGCTAGACTCTAATAGGGCACTGGTCTTTGACTTAAGGGCCACTGCTTGACCAGACTGCTGGGCATGATGGACCATTGGTCTGACCCAGCAGCAGCAATTCTTATGTTCTTATGAAAGAAAACTCAGGAATAATGGGCATAAGAGAAAGTTGAAAGAGGATAGGCTCAGAAGTAACCTCAGAAAATACTTTTTCTCAGAAAGAATGATGAATACGTACATCTTCTGGTGGAGATGATGCGACTGAAAGCTATATTTGAATTCAAGAAAGCTTGGGACAAGTACATTGGATTATCTAAGGCAGTGTTCTTCAACCGTCGGTGCATGGTGGGATCGATGCAGTGTTATCTTTGGGCTGGCTCCCTCTTTCTCACTGCCACAATGCTCAAAGCCACGGGCAGCAGCTACTACACGCGTCCTGCGCCTGAACCGGAAGCCTTCTCTCTGATGTCATAATGTCAGAGGGAAGGCTTCCAGATGAGGCACAGGACGCATGAGGAGCTGCTGCCCATGGCTTTGTGCATTGCATCAATGAGGAAGAGGGGGCCGGCCTGAAGATAACACTGAGGGCTGCATAAAATGGTCAGGTGAGAGCAGGCCAGAAGGTAAGGCATAGCATGGAGGGAGGGAGACAACAAAGGTAGAGGGAATAATTTTATTTTTGAATTTAGTGATTAAATTGTGTCAATTTTGAGAATTTACATCTGCTGTCTGCATTTTGCACTGTTCAGGAAGAAATGCATTTGTTTCTTTTTCTCTCATGTTGTACTGCATGCAGAGTCTTGCATCTTAGGGTTTGTATATTAGTACTTCTATTTTTTGGTCCCGTATTTACATAGGGGTTATCTGTGCTCTGGTAGGAATGAAGGTTGAGAATCATACAGTGTGCTTTGTGTAGTTTAATTTTGTGGTTAACCATTATGTGTTGTTAATAAGAATATATTGTGTGTATATATGAAAAATTAATAGAAAAAATAGTGTTACAATTAGTACTATTATGGGGGCAGGGTCTGGGGTGGAGATGGGCGGGGTCTGGCCCACGACTTAACCCAGTAGTCTTCAACCGCTGATCCGTGGACAGGTGCCAGTCCACAAAATAATTCTTTTATTTCTGTCGGTCCATAGGTGTAAAAAGGTTGAAGAACACTGATCTAAGGGAAAGGAAGGGATAGTAGATGGCATGAATGGGCAGACCATATGGTCTTTATCTGCCTTTCTTTTTCTCCGTTTCTATGTCTGCTGGAAAACAGTGATCATAACATGATCAAATTTGACTTAATAACTAGAGTGAATTCATTAAGAAAACAGAGGGTAGCAACATTTAATCTTCAAAAGGGAGACTACAATAAAATGAGGAAAATTATTTTAATAAAATAGTTAAAGAGATAAGCCAATTTAGGACTTAAAATCACGCATGAGTACTGCTTAAAAATGTCATCTTGGAAGCACAGACCAAATGTATTCCACATATTAATAAAGGTGGAAAGAGAAACAAACAACAGCTTGTATGGTTAAAGGGAGAAATTAAAAAGGTTATTAAAGCCTAAAGAACATTCTTCAAACAATGGACAAAGGATCCTTAAAAAAAAAAAACAAGAAGCAACATAAATACTGGCAAGTTAGATCTAAATCACTGATAAAAGCAGCTAAAAGAGAATATGAAAAGAAACTCGACACAAAGGCATAACATAAGAACATAAGCAATGCCTCTGCTGGGTCAGACCTGAGGTCCATCGTACCCAGCAGCCCGCTCACGCGGTGGCCCAACAGGTCCAGGACCTGTGCAGTGATCCTCTATTTATACCCTTCTATCCCCCTTTCCAGCATCGTAAAAACTTTTTCAGGTATATTAGAAGTAGAAAGCCTGTGAGAGAATCTGTGGGACTATTAGTTCATCAAGGAATAAAAAGGGCTCTGAGAAAGGGCTAGGCCATAGTGGAGAGACTGAATTAATTCTTTGCTTCAGTCTTTATTGAAGACAATATAAGAGATCCAGTTGTACCAGAAATGGTTTTCAAGGGTGATGATTTTGAGGAACTGAAAGAAATCTCAAAGAATCTGGAAGATGTACTGAGCCAAACCTACATATTGTAAAGGAGCAGTAAATCACCTGGACATAATAACATAAGAATAGCCTTACTGAGTCAGACCAAAGGTCCATCAAGCCCAGTAGCCCATTCTCATGGTGGCCAATCCAGGTCACTAGTACCTGGCCAAAACCTGGATGGTATATACCCCAGAGTGCCGAAAGAATTCAAACATGGTTGAAGGTGGCTCTTCTTCAGGTTGACAATCCAGCCCAGACCTTATAGGGTCATCAGGATGGTCTGAACCACTTGCTCAGCTTCCTCTCTCTCGAGGGAGCTCTGATGAGCCAGTCGTCCAAGTAAGGGTGGACAAGCCAACCCAATTTGTGAAGATAGGCCACCACCACAACCATCAGTATGGTAAAGATTCCGGGGGGGGAGGGGTAAGACTCTAGCTAGCCCAAAAGGGAAAACAATGAAATAAAAATGCTATTTCAGGACATGAAAACGTAAAAGTGCCTGTGATCCAGAAATACTAGAATGTGTAGGCAAGCCTTCATCGAGAGCCACCAGGAAATCCCCTGGCTGCACTGAAGCAATGACTAACTGAAGGGTCTCCATTCGAAAATGAAGTACTTTGAGAGCTGCATCGACATATTGAGGTCCAGGATCGGCCTCTAATCTTCTGAACCCTTCATGGGCACAACAAAGTATATGGAATATCTGCTGGCTTCCGAGACTCCGTCTAATACCCGTTCGATTGTCTGAATGTCTAGCAACCTCTGAAGGGTCGCATGGATCTGGGTAGTCCTCTCTGGCTGGCCCGTCAGAAAGTCTATGAACCAGGCAGAGAGGAGATGGGCAAACTCCAGCTTGTAGCCATCCCTGATAACTTCCAGAACCCATTTGTTGGTTGTGATAGCTTCCTACGCTTCCAGAAGTCCTGTAGCCTGCCTCTGATTTTGCATGGAGAGGCTGGAGAGCTGGTGTCATTGCTACTTTTTGGGTTGCCCACCCAGGACTGGGGGGCAGAGCCCTGGGATTTTCTATTCCCAGAGAATCTCTGTCGTGGCTCTGAAATGATCTCTGGGAAGAGGATCCAGGGGAGAAAAGACGTGAATGGTGTGAGCCTCAAAAGGACCCCTGGGCCTGTCCTATAGAAGTTCTGGGCCTGCTATCCGGGAGTGACTTCGGACAGCAGTCCTGGACGCTAGCCACAAGGTCATCCAACCCCTGGCCAAACAACATATTGCTTCTGAAAGGAAACCTGCTGAGTGTGGCTTTAGACGTGGAATCCCTAGCCCAATGTCTGATCCACAAAATTCTGCGTGCAGATACAGAATAAGCTGAGACCTTGTCCATTACCTTTAGCAGATCATACAGAGCAACTGCTGGGAAGGTGGGTCTGAAGGTGCTCCTCTTGGGCTACGCAATTTAGACTGGCATGCACGAGCCATGAAGTCAAGGCCTCAAATTGCCTTTTCAGCAACATGTCTAGTCTGCGGTCCTACTAATATCCTTGAGCACCACACCACCCTCTCTGGATAGGGACATGCGCTTGGTTACCTGAGCCACCAGAGAGTAAAACATCTGCTGGAACTCCTGGTCTATACAAGTTATTTGGATATGGTCTTAGGGTTCTCCCAGTGCTCATAAATAAGGACCTTCATGTCAGAATGCCATGGGAAGGCAGTAGACAGAACATATCCCGCTGAGTAAAGAATATTGGGTAGTAGGCAGGGGGGATCAATTTTGATCTCCTTCAGAGATTCAATGAGAAGATCTATCAGAGCAGCAAACTTGAACAGCCTGCGAACTGAGAGGTCCTCATCCTGGTCTGCAGCAGCACTCGGACCCTGATCCACTACACCCAGGGTCGCATCATCTCTGACTGAAGCTTCACTCCAGGTGATCCCGTCCGACCAACAGCCAAAGTATGGAGGAATCACAGGTATCCTTAGAGACACAAATGCAGAATTACAGGGAGGCTGCACAGATGTTCGCTCTCCAGAAGATACACCAGCGCCATTCACATAGGCTTGTCAGAGCAAGTTCACAAAGTCAGGCATAGAGGACCAAGAACCCCCTTCAAGAGGAGGGTTAGAGGGCTCTCTTCTCGCTTTGGGGCCATCGGCGTCCTTACTAAGCACTGGCACTGCACTACGGGACTCAGACAGAGCAAAATCATCTCCCAACCATTCCACCAGTAATTTTGCAGCATTAATAATATGGTCAGAGGCTGAACCCGAGATCCTCACCTCCCCAGCCTGTGTGGCAGAACACGTAGCATAAAGGCACTCTTCTGGTGCCCATATGACACAAACTTCATATGAATTCATGTTATTGGAGCATGAGGACTCCATTCGTGGTGGTTAGAATAAAAAAAATGAGTCTTTTTGAAGAAGTCCAAGAACTTAAAATTTCAATCAGGAAAAATCCAAGATGGCCGCCACCAGAATTTCCCGCTGAAAAAATGGCTAGACAAGTTTCAAGTTTATTATAAAATTTGATTAATCGCTTATTCCAGAGGACCATAAAACCCAGAGATTTTAGGATTTTGAGGGTGGGAGAACATGGCTACAAGTTATCACCAGAAAAACAGCAAATTCAGACCCTCCCTCCCAAACTGCCTTGTGGGCTGTGACAGCCCTTCACATAGACCAGATGCTGGGAAGATGTGCTGCAGCCTGTCACAGTTCCTCTCAGGGTAGCTGGAATTTAGGAGAGGACCTCTGCCACCAGGAAAGCTGCTTCTTCTGACTCTTCAGCTGCCAGTCGGGCCACAGACATACTGAGCCTTAACCCCCCGAAACAAGAATCCAAATGCCACAAAGAAGGGGGAGGAAAGTGTAGCAGACACCATACGTGCTCAGAAGAAATGCAACTGGTGCCCGTACAGCTTGCGCTAGCACTCCTGATCAAGTCAAAGAGTGAGCAAGCAGAAGGGGAAATCCCTGAGCTCCAGTTCAGGCAGGCTGGCTAAACAGGTCCCCGCAGGATCCACCTCTCAGCTGCAGACCTAAGTCTGCTGCTCTCACGCAGGCTACACAGTCCCTGGAGCTGAACAGGAACACAAATCCTGCAAAAACCCGCATAAAATACCTGAAAAACAAAAAAGAAGACAGAGCAGGTAAAAGTTGCTCCTGCAGGTTCGCTTACATAAGAAATATCACTGGGGGTAACGGAGAGTGGGAAGAAAGAGGTGCTGAAAACAGTGATCAGTATCTCCTGCAACGGACTCGCAGGAGGAAGACCATCCCTATTGCACTGGAAATCTTCATTAGGCATATCTGAAAACAACTGATTTTTGGCCCTTGAGCACTGGCGTTTGATATCCCTGCTCTAACTACCAGGCTATTCCTGCTTACGGTAATCCACTGGTGAAAAATATTAGATCAGTATTGGTAACCTAAGGAATATCAAAGATAGCTGTACCAGTCAGAGCAGAGAGGCATTTTAAATAGTTTTGCTGTGTTATTTTCATGGTTTACAGTATAAATTCAGGGCACTGGCTATTGCAAGTCTGAGGCAATAAATGGTATGTAATCCTGTGTATCTACCAGGATGACCCAGCACAGATGTGAACCTTTAAAATAGCTCTGATGTGTCATCTTAGTAGTTGCTCAGGATTACGTACTGTTTATAGCTGAGCTGAGACCTGATATAGCCAATATCCTGCAATTTTATCCTGTAAAATCACTAAAATAACACAGCAGAGCTATTTTAAAAGATCTCTGTCTGTTTCACACTTGGCACATATCCACACAATATAATGGCCACTAAGGATTGTAAGGCTCATTAATTTAATGGAAAATACCATATACCCCCTGCTTATCTCTGACTTTCCCTTAACTTTGACTCTGCTGTTATAAACTTTTCTAATGTTTATTGTCTCCTTGTCCTATAGAGTATTCTTTTCTTTAAAATTAGTCTATAAACCACCTTACTGCACTTGCTTAAAAAGGCGGTATAGTAGTACCAAACTAAATAAACCTCTTTGCTTCTCCCATTTAGATACATATTTTGATTCAGTTCTTGCCTTTCCATTACCAGGCCAGTTATATTCAGGTATGATAGTTCCCTGTTCCAGAGGACTTACAATGTTTGGGCCTGATTTACTAATGTGCATCAACATGTTATGTTCAATCAATTTTTATCGATGATAAACCAAAACAATCAAAAATATACAGCAAGATCATACCATAAGTACACTAAACAAGAGGTCAGCAGAACGTAAAAACACAGTAGTATCATCACATTTTAAAGTATCAAAATTAACTCCGATCCCCCACCCTTTGTAACCGTTCCAACCCCCCCCCGTAACAAGGGTTTGAGTTCATGAACAACCACCTCCCCCCCCCCACGAAACCTCTCAGGCCCCCCTACCCCCTACCGTCCATCCCACCGAGATGAAGAGTAAGTGATTGCTGCAAAACGTCTCCCAAATAGTTAAGAATCTCCTTCCAAAAGCCTGTTATTTTAGGACAATACCACAAGGCGTGTATAAAGGTATTGGAGGCCTCCTTACAGCATACGCAAAGAGCCAATGAAATCCCACCCATTAAATAAAGTTGATGTTGAGAAACATAAGCTCGATACATTATAAGGAACTGACATTCCTTCAGTTCCGCTAATACCACTCAATGGGGCATTGCACAAATAAGACGGAGAAATTCACCTTCTGGCAAGACTGCTCCCAAATCCGTAGACTATCTATACAGCAGCCCTAGAAACCGCCTCGGGGGCAACCCCTGAACCAGTTTTCGATAAAGCAGGGAAATGGACAACTGATCCACTTCCTCAAGAGAAAATAACCCTTTCAAACAGGGAACTGCAGTGCCTGATAGAGAATCCCGGGGTAAGGACCTAATATAATGATCTAGCTGTCAATAGGAAAACATCACCAGCCAAGAAACCCCCTCTCCACCTAAGAAACCCAACGGATGCAACATTCCCTCCTCCGTGAGAACATGATGAAGCAGTGTGAAACCGTGCCAAGCCAAATGTTGAGAAACTGCAGATTCCTTTCCAGGACTTTTGTCCTGGAATGGAATCCATTACCCTGGAGTGGCAAAAGACTTCTACATTGGGGGTCAAATCCCCCCCCCCCCATGGACAAGATCCTTCCAACAGTCCCTAGCCATGTGAAAAATTCCAGAAGAGCGAATATGACCAGGAAGCGCTCGCGAACTGGACTGAAGCACATAGAAAAGATGCAAAGGAGCATAATAGGCACGTTCCATCTCCAAAGAAGAAAAGTGGGCTGTATTATTATACCAATCTCCCACATGACGGAGAAGGCATGCCAAGTTATATAATTGGAGATCTGGAATCCCCAATCCTCCCCGTCTCCAGTTTCCAATTAACCGAGAGAATCTCATCCTAGCTCTTTTCCCAACCCAACAAAAATGGGCCACCATCCGATGTAACTATTTAAGATCCTTCAATGTCACCCGTAGCGGAAGAGTTTGTAAACGATACAGCCACTTGGGAAAAATGACCATTGCATACAGACTAATGCGATCCATAAGAGATAGAGGAAGCATAGACCACTGGCCATGCCGGGCTTCTGTGAGTTGCAATAAAGGTGGTATATTAAGATAATACAGCTGCAAAGGATCAGGACCCAAAACAATGCCCAGGTATTTAAAACGAGCCATGTGCTTTCCTTAGGGGACAGTGAAATCGAGAACTTGGCTTCCAACCTGGCAAAGTTTCCAAATATTCAGATTTTGCAAGATTGAGCTAAAAGCCCGAATGATCGCCAAACTCCTCAAATGTTTCTAACAAGGACCATAGGGACCTCTCTGGATTAGTAATGTGAACTAAGATGTTGTCTGCAAAGGCTGAGAGTTTGAAAGTTTCAGAACCAATATCTATGCCCTCTATCTCTGGATTCGCCTGGATATCCCTAAGTAATGAATCTAGAACCAGCACAAAGAGAAGAGGGGACACAGGGCACCCCTGCCTCGTACCCCTCCACACAGCAAATTGCCCAGAAACACCCCCGTTAACCAATATCTGCGCCAATGGAGACTGATATAAAGCCCGAATTCCAGCCAAAAACAAACTCCCCCAAGCCGTACTCCCAAAGTGCTGCAAACAAAAAGTCCCAACAGACCCTATCGAATGCTGGCATCAAAACTAATTAACAGCGAAGGTTGAGAAACAGCCCGTACCATCTCCAAGGAGAGCAACATTTGTCGCAGCTTTTTCGATACCGAGTGCCCGCGAACAAAGCCAACTTGAGAGGTCAACAATAGATCTGGCAGCACTTTCACTATTCTATTTGCCAGAATCTTCACAAATTATTTAGCCTCATAGGAAAGCAAGGAAATGGGCCTATAAGAGTCTAAAGACTGTGAGTCCCTGCCTGGTTTTAAGAATACTATGATTAAAGCATCTCGTAAGGAAGGCGGCAAATCTACCTCTGCTATATAAGAACTAAATACGGCTGCCAAGCAACTGGAGATCTGCTGCTGAAGAATTTTATAGAATTCTGCCACAAAATCATCCCCACCCAACACCTTTCCCAAAGAACTAAGCCCAATGTTATAGGATACCTCGTCATCCTGTATTGGTAAATTCAAAGCTTTCTGTTGGGCTGCCGTTAAGGTAGGATGGTCCACATTGGTACTATAAGAACTGTCCAGGCCCATACAAATCTGCAAAAAAGGAGTGAAATGCCTGCGTGATTGCCTCATCAGCATGCACCAACTCACCTCAGCTATTTCGCACTCACAACACCTTACTAGGGTCCTGCTCCTGAGCAATCATCTTAGCCAGCAGAGCCCCGGTTTATTAGCATGCTTATAAAAGCTGAAATTTGTAATAGTGGGCAGGCCTCTGTGCTTTATCCTGAATGAGGTGATTAAGTGTAGCTTGGGAGGCCAACCAAGCAGATTTCTGAAGAGAGGAACCAGAGGCCCCATACCGTTGCCGATCAAGCTGAATTTGATGTTCCCACCTCTTCACTTCAGCAGCCACCGCCCTTTTTTTAATGCGCTGCATAAGAAATGATTTCCCCACGCAGCACAGCCTTGGCCGCCTCCCAAAAAAGAACTGGCTGAGAAGAATGCTCCTGATTAAACTCTCAGTACTCCCGCCATTTCTGACTAAGAAACTCATGGAACTTAGTATCATAATAGAGCAATTTTGAGAATTTCTAAAGTGCAGAGGCTCGAGGTCCACCCGCCCCCTGGAGCTCCATCCATACAAAAGCATGGTCCGAGATACAAGAGGGTCCAATCCCTGCCCCAAGGTGGTGGGAGGAGATAGTCAGATACCAATAAATAGTCAATACGAAACATTGTTCCATGGGCTCTGGAAACATGTCTATAATCCCTACCATCAGGGTGAAAAAATCTCCACACATCCTGCAGTTCCAAAGTAGAGCATAACAAGGGAACCCCTTTAGTAAAATCAATAGGCGCAATACCTTTATGGACAGATTTATCCACTAAAGGATCAAACACAGAGTTGAAAACCCTCCTCCCTCCCCCATTATGATGGGAACAGTAGAAGCAGTCTGGGTATGTCTAAGAAGGTGCCTAAAGAATTGTTTATCAGAGGTGTTAGGTGCATACATATTAACCAGTAACAACTCCTGATTATCTACAGAGATGTGTGCCACAATATATCTGCCTTTGTCATCTGCCTTGATTGAATGTTTTCCACAATGAGACCCTTGCGAAATAAAATAAATCACCCCTGCCTTCTTCTGAACAGCTGGATTATCAATATAATCACCCATCCACCATTTGCACAACTTTTGATGCTCCAAGGCAGACAAGTGAGTTTCTTGGGGAAAGGCTATAGCTATGCAAAGTGCGCAAGATCTTACTGCGCTTAATGGGGGAATGAATCCCCCCTACATTCCAAGAGATAAATTTGTGAGCCATTCAATCAGGACACCCCCAAGACCAGCAGCAGGAAATAAAGCTTCTGGAGGTAGGCGCCCCAGCCTATAGCCACCCCCATACCAAAAGGAAACATAGGAAAATACCAAGAATCTTTCCTACCCAAGACCCTAGAGCCATTCCAACAAGTGTAAACCCCCCCTTCCTCCCTCCCCCACCCCCTCCCCATGAAGACCCCGCCCCCTTCCTCCGAAGCCCCAAAGGCTTCCGAACCCACCTAACCTCTCTGTACCATACATGGGCCCTAACAGCTCGTGCAGAGCACTTTGGTGTACCCCCTTCCCCCATAGACAAGAACCTCCAACCTCCCAAACCGACCCCCCATACCAAAAAATGAACCACCAAAGTTCCAAATCAAAAGAATGTAGAATGCTGCTCTTGCTGAAAAGCCAAGCAAGAGCATAACACAACCCTAGAAAGAACCCAGGCTATTAACTGCAACCCTGGCCCCATTAACTGTAGCACCTAAGGGTGCAACTTAGCCAATGTCATTCAGCCAGCTCCTTCAGTGTGGCTCCTGTGGAGCAGGAATGGTATTCACAAACTCAAATGCCTGAACAGGGTCCATAAATAATCTGTCCTGCCCCACATGATGTACCCAGAGTCTCGCCGGGAAGAGCAAGGCAAACCGGATCTTCTTGGCGGCCAATGCAGAACAAATCGGGACAAACTTTTTCCTTGTTGCGGCCATCGGCACTGAATAATCCTGGAAACAAAGGACTTTGGAGCCCTCAAAGGTGGGCATGGTGCCTGAACGGATCACCTAGGGAAGCGCCTGTTTGTGGGCAAAATGCAGTATGCGGATCACCGTCCTGAGTTTAGTTCCTGTTGGGCACACCGGACCTACCCTATGAGCCAGCTCAATCCGGAGCGGGCCCATGTGCGCTTCAAATGAAATTTGGCCAGTAAGCTAGGTATCCATGATGCGAGGGAGCTTACCCTCTCTCGACAACTCCGGAATCCCTATATAGCGAAGGTTGTTCCACTTGGAACGATTTTCCAGATCATCAATTTTTGATTCCAGCTCCAGGAGTCTTTTTTGCACCGTCTCCAACGGTTCACCCCTGCTGCGTTTTGATCTTCCAGGGCACCGATGCGTTGTTGCATCTCATCTATTTCTAAGTTCACGCTATCCAACGTTCGTGGGCTTCCTCGGAACGATCGTAGAGTTTTTGCAGTTTTTTATCCAGTGCGGCCTCCACTGCCACTGTTATTTCTACGGTTAAATCTGCTATCCATAAAGCACTGACTTCAAAGGCGGAGTGGCCAGCTGCTCCGCCCATCTTTGTATCAGGCCCCTTGAGCTTCTCCCGCTCCTTCCTCTGGACTTTCGCCACCATCCTCTCTCTCCAGCAAGTAAAAAGTGGCTTCTCACAATTTCCTAATAACAGGGAAACTGGGTGGGGGAAAGCCGCCGAGCAGGGAAGGTCAGATCTCCAATTATCAGTGTTGATTTAGGAGAAGGGCACAGAGCTCCACAAGTTAGCAACCTCTTCCGTGCATGACACCACGTGACCTCCTTGCATCAACATGTTAAAAAGTGCAATCATCAAAAAGGTGAGGAGGGTGTTCCATTATATAGTTCTTTTCTCTAAAGTGGAGATATAGCTCTCAAGGTATGTGTGTCTTGTTGCAGATAGCACAAATGAAGAAGAGAGCCTTCCAATGCGGTATGAGTATCCCGTCAATGTTCTGCTGGGCAGGTGAGATACAGATAAAACAAATATCTTCTTCATGTAAATGACTCCATTTCACACTGCACCCACTTTTTTAAACCTCTGTGTTTAAACCTCTGTGCTCAGTATTGAAGGAAATGACTTCTGAAGTGTTTAAAGGTCTGATGTCATTTGAATCACCAGCTTAACAGCTATATTGGAAGGAGGAATATTTGTGAATAAAGGAAAGGTTAAGGTACAGGTATGTTCATTTTATTTTGGAGTGGATTTGTACAGTAAACTTGCTTACCTGTACACAGGTGTAAGAATAACAGGATACTAGCCCTCACGAGCAAGTGGTATCATCTGATAGCTCTATCAAATGATACCACTTGCTCGTGAGGGCTAGTATCCTGTTATTCTTACACCTGTTTACAGGTAAGCAAGTTTACTGTACAAATATGGCTCAAATATTTTTGCAATACTTAAGAGTCTTTGAGAACACTTCACCAAGCAAATGTGTGAGTGTTCATGTCAGCATGATCATGTGGGGGACATATCAAGTTCATATTAAGCTATTATCAGGATAAGCTGCTGGTTAGAGGAGGTGGATTTTGTAATGACTGGCACCCTGCTGTCCTGGGAGAACATCAGGTTCAGATAATCAATTTTGCTTTCTCCAAGAACAGGACAGTACTCCTCACAAGTGAGAATCCTTAGACATGGGTACCAGTAAAGAATGGAGATTCTGAAGAACAGACATCTAGAAAGATATTTAAACTAAATTTCTATCAATCTCCATAGAAAGAATAGCTAGTTGTGAGCTTACAATGGACTCTTCTATACAAAATAACCAATAAATGAAAGAAAGAAAATTTTTTACATACAACACAGAAATTAAAAATACTTGAAAGATATTAACATAGAACAAATATTCCAGAGAAAGGAAAATGGTAAAACCAGAGGGCATACTTTGAGGCTGAGGGGTGGTAGACTCAACAGTAATGTTAGGAAATTCTTCTTTAAAGAGGGTGGCTGATGCCTGAAATGGGCTCCTGAGGGGATGGTGGAGAGGAAAACGGTGAGAGTTCAAAAAAATCATGAGATGAACACAGGATTTTTAATGAGAAAATAACGGGTACCATATTTTTTGCTCCATAAAACTCACTGTTTTTCCATTCAAAAGTGGGTGGAAATCTCAGTGCACCTTATGCAGCGAAGGTACAAATTTTTAGCCCCTCGTACCATTTTAACCCCCTCCCCCATCATCGCACCTTTTAAAAATGCCCCACCCACCTGCCTGCTGCTGCCGTTGTCATCCCTTAAAAGAAAGAGCAGGAAGCTTGGAACCCGCCTGCTGCCGCCATCGTCATTACTTGAAAGAGAGAGCAGGAAGCTTGGAAAGAGGGCTGGAGGCGGTGCGTGACCAAAGAGCCGGGAGACCAGCGTCGTGGAGTGCGTGACCAAGAAGCTGGCGCATCTGAGCAAGAGAGCAGGTCTCTGGCAGCGCGGTGACTGAGGACCTTGCAGCCAGTCTTCCCGGTAACCCCCCTCCTCGGGAGGACTAGATCCGGTCCCGCCATAGCAAACAGTGAGCAGACCCTGCTGCTGAGCTCCCCCCGGCCTGGGGCCCCTGCCTCGGTGTTCGAGGACCAGCAGATACCCTGCGCCACCGTGCTTCTCAGTGAGCTCCTGGAGAGGGTTGCCTTCTACCATGTCACTGCCGTCTGGTTCTTTTCCTAAACGGGCCCCCACAGAGCTGGGAGGGCGTCCAGGCCAGCCAATCACTGCTCTTCATGAGCGTCACCGGGCGTTGCCCTTGGGGGACTGGCTGGCTGACGTATGGCTGGGCCGCTTATGTACCATTTGGCTCAGCATGATGCTCTGCATGGCCAGTATGCTCAAGCTTCCCTTGCTGGCCAACCCATAGACCCAGATGGCCTTCTGTGGAAACATCTCCCTCACTAGCATAGAGAAATGCTCTTCCCTTAACAGCACCGAAACCAAAGTCTGTACCACCAGCAACCACCAGTATTGTTACGGAGCAGTCTACTTTGTGTTGGTCGTAATCAGCCTAGGGAGTGGGCACTGTCAAAGCCAACATCATGCCTTTTGGGGCCAATCAGGTAAATAGCAAGTGGGAGGAAGAGGGGGTATTTACCCTTTTTCCCTCCACCCCAACGCATTTAGACTAACTCATTTCCCTGCTTTGCTTTGTTACTATGTACTTCTTCCTTTAAAAACTCTGGGTAATCCTTGCAGCAGCCCAAATTTATTAGAAAGGATTATCTTAATCTAATAGGAACTTAAAGACTTTATGATAGACGTTGGGTAGTTTTCCCAACATTTCTTAATGTTAATTAGCCTACTGATATGAAGTGCAGACTACTCTCCTTCTGGTGTTCCAGGTCCTAAAATCTGTTTTACTGGTTTATAATATGTGGTATTTGTAAATAGGCCAAGCACCCTCTTAGATGCTGAGAAGACCCTCCCTTCTGATTTGATAGTTGGCTTTCAGGTTTGTGAAGTTAACCAAATATGAAACAGATTTTGCACTTTATCATAAATGAAACATTGATTTACTTAATGAGAAAGTGAGCTGTATCAAATAGCATATTTTTACTATTCAACCAAATATGAATAATGAAAAATATTATTCGGCTGAATATGAATAATGAGCATTGAGCTTTAACATAACAAATAATAATAAAAGAAGCAAAGTAAAATTGGAGATCAAGTTTTTATTTAGGGTTTAGCACAGTGGAGCCCCCAGATTATTCATATTCAAATTTAAATCACTGTCGGGCTGGCTGACTTGGGGATGGCTGGCTGGCTTGGGTCTGGCGGGGGGCTGAGAGCTGGCTGGCTGGCTGCCACTACACGTGCCTACCACTAGACATGCCCACCACCAGACATGCCCTGTACCCTATCCCGGCCTACCACTAGACCACCAGAGGGGGGGGGGGGGGACAGGGTACAGAACACCATTTGGTTCAGAATTTTTTTTTCTTGGTTTTTCCTCGTCTATAGGTAGGTGCATATTATGGTCAGGTGTGTCTTATGGAGCGAAAAATATGGTATATCGAAGAACTAAGGCCAGTACTGGGCAAACTTGCATAGTCTGTGTCCCGTATATGGCAATTCAGTTGAGGATGGGCTGGGGAGGGCTACAACAGCTGGGATGGTTTAGATGAGATCGAGTAAGCTTTGACAGAGACTCCAGTAGATGAAACCTATGCACAGTATAGGGCAAAGCTCTAGATTTCTAGCCCAGAAATATCTAAGAAAAAGGACAATTTAAATTAAATCACTAATTTATAGGAGCATGAAAGGAGTCCTTTTGTTAATTTTATCTTGAGAAAATTCCAAAAAATGAGACATATCCAGACTATCAGATGACTAACATTATTCCCAGTTTCCTCTCTTATTTCCCTAACTCCCTTAGATAAACAGTATACGTATATGTGTTATATAATAAGATTCATAGTCAGAGAATTGTACTATATCCTTCAGATACATCTTTAGTAGTTCTTTTGGTGCTAGATAATGAGTAACTGGGAAATTTAAGATTCTGAGATTATGCGCTCTATCTTTAGTTACAGCAGCTAAAGCAGTCTGTGCAGATTTTAGCTGCTTTCATAACTTGCTGTTCCACAGTATTTACTCTCTTATCACATTCCAAAAATTTCTGAGAGATTCCTTTCATAAACTGAAAAAGTTTCAGTAAATTTTCTTATAATACCTTCTCAAATCTGAAAAACTGTGTTGCCAATATCTTTTAAAGAAAAGTCAGTAGCAATAAAACTACCTGAGAAGAGCTGATAAATTAGTAACGGATGTAAATGATTGTACTTTAATAGGGACAGGCACTGGTACCAAGCCTTTAGATCCTAATAGATCAGGAGTAGATTCCCGAGAATCAGCTACCTCTACCAAAACAAAGCCTCCACTTGTGGGTGACTCTAGCAACTCCCTATTTTCTGCTGGTGAAGAAAGTGGATTTAATATCTATATCTATCTATATTTATTTCAGCTTAGGCTAAAAAAAAAAAAATTAAATTAAAATCGACCTATCTGCACTCAAGGAAAAAAAGATAAGCTTGAAGGATTATGAGACATAACCACTAGTTTACATTATCTACATGATATGCTAAAAATCTTACTTATAGTCTTCATTAGCTGCTGTGAAAATGAATGCTTCCATTGGATTCCAGCACAGCGTGTTTGACCTCATTGCTAGAATAACCTAGGAACAAAAAACAGGTAAAAAGAGGTAACTAGAGAGCTTACAGTAAAGTTGGTCTGGTGCATACCAAGACCCAGCATTTCCACATTCCTCAGTCTGAAATTTGTGAAACTGCAAGAATTATGAAGAATTGGAAGGAGAATAAACCATACCTTTTTCAATGGAGTGGCTTGTCTCATGTCGTATAGTACAATGTTTCGATCCGATGAGCAACTTCCCAAGAGATATGTCTGAAAAGAGATGTTATAAGATTTCAGGTAAGTTGTATCTACTTTATTTTTATTCATCCAGGAATATTCAATAGTAGCATGCCAGATGCAGATCATGTTTGTTTGTTACCTATGTGTTATAATAGACTAAAAACATACTGAATTATGGCCTAACACACAGACCATTTAAAACATCAGCATTGTCACAACTATCAAATCAGGTTTGTTGAATTTTAAAAGGTTTTAATGCACAAGAAAGCCAAAAGGAAAAGGAAGCCATAGAAGGGTGGAAAATGCCTGGAATGGGATAAACACAGAGAATCCTTTAACAGCAAGAGAATGGATAACAAGCATTTTTTGTGCTTCTAAGGCACAGGAAGTAACCTGTACAGAGTGATAGTTATAAATCCTAATCATTTTAGTGCGCAGATTGTACATAGTGAATGGCAGAAAAAAACCCAAGTGGTCCAATCAGTATTATTTTCTTACATTGGTTTGAACAGAATTGGCACGATTAGCCTGAAAATTAAGCATATCACATTTAGTAATCTACTGGCTTAAAGGCTCAAGATAAAAACTTCCCTTTTTGTACCAGAAGACTGCTTTTGGGAACTCTGATTAAGACCTCTACTACTTTCACCTTTATGACCGACTGGCTTAGGAGGTCAGTGTTGGAGCATATTGGTGTTAAAGAAAACAGGATTTTGGGTAGTATTTCAAACTTCATTTAAGGAATGAAAAAGGTCAAAAACGGACAAAATCTGGAAAAAGCATAAACATCAAAGCAGGAGCCATAAGGCGGTAAGAGGGGCCAAAAGAGACTACAAGGAAAAAATAGCCAAGGAGGCAAAAAAACTTCAAGCCGTACTTTCGATATATTAAGGGGAAATGACACGCGAAGGAAGCGGTGGGGCCGTTGGATGACCATGGAATAAAGGGAATGCTAAAGGAGAACAAAGCCATCGCCGACAAACTAAACACATATTTTGCGTCTGTATTTACCGAAGAGGATATACACAACATACCGGAAGCCGACAGGCTATACACAGGAAATGAAGACGGGAAACTGATAGGGTTGACAGTCAGTCTAGAAGAGGTATGCAGGCAGATTGATAAGCTTAAAAACGATAAATCCCTGAGACCAGATGGCATCCATCCGAGGGTAATCAATGAAGTGAAAGGGGCTATAGCTGAACTGCTTCAACTAATAGCCAATCTGTTGATCAAATAAGGAAGGATTCCGGAAGACTGGAAAGTAGCAAATGTTACGCTGATCTTCAAGAAAGATTCGAGGGGAGATCCGGGAAACTACAGACTGGCGAGTCTGACCTTGGTACCGGGAAAGATGGTAGAGACGCTGATAAAGGACCGCATCATTGATCACCTTGACGGATACAATCTGATGAGGACCAGCCAGCACGGCTTCAGCAAAGGAAGATCTTGCTTGACAAATTTGCTGCATTTCTTCAAGGGAGTAAACAGGCAGATAGACAAGGCTGACTCGGTCAACATTGTATATCTGGATTTTCAGAAGGCATTCAACAAGGTTCCGCATGAACGACTACTTCGAAAAATTGCGAGCCATGGAATCAAGGGTGAAATACCCACGTGGATTAAAAACTGGCCGGCGGATAAGAAACAGAGAGTGGGGGTATTTGGACAATACTCGGACTGGAAAAGCGTCACGAGTGGAGTGCCGCAGAGTTCAGTGCTTGGACCCGTGCTCTTAAACATATTTATAAAGGACCTGGAAATTGGTACGACGAGCAAGGTGCTTAAATTTTCAGACGATACGAAGTTATTCAGAGTAGTGAAGACACAGGAGGATTGCGAAGACTGCAATGGGACATAAACACTTTCGAGAAATGGGCCTCGAGATGGCAAATGAGGTTTAACGTGGATAAGTATAAGGTGATGCATGTCGGTAACAAAAATCTTTTACACAAATACAAGATATCCAATGCAGTACTTGGAGAGACCCCCCCAGGAAAGAGACTTGGGAGTACTGGTTGACAAGTTAATGAAGCTGTCCGGGTAATGTGTGGCGGCGGCGAAAAGGGCAACAGAATGCTAAGAATGATTAAGAAGGGGATAACAAACAGATCAGAGAAGGTTATCATGCCACTGTATCAGGCCATGGTACACCCTCACCTGAAATACTGCGTCTAGCACTTGTTGCCATACATGAAAAAGAACACAGTACTACTCGAAAGGGTCCAGAGAAGAGCGACTAAAATGGTTAAGGGGCTGGAGGAGTTGTCGTACAGTGAGAGATTAGAGAAACTGGGCCTCTTCTCCCTTGAAAAGAGGAAACTGAGAGGGGACATGATCGAAACATTCAAGATAATGAAGGGAATAGACTTAGTAGATAAAGACAGATTGCTCACCCTCTCCAAGGTAGGGAGAACGAGAAGGCACTCTCTAAAGTTAAAAGGGGATAGATTCCGCACAAATGTAAGGAAGTTCTTCTTCACCCAGAGAGTGGTAGAAAACTGGAACGCTCTTCCGGAGGCTATTATAGGGGAAAACACCCTTCAGGGATTCAAGACAAAGTTAGACAAGTTCCTGCTGAAACAGAACGTATGCAGGTAAGGCTAGTCTCACCTAAGGGCCGCCGCATGAGCTGACTGCTGGGCACGATGGACCACTGGTCTGACCCAGCAGCGGCAGTTCTTATGTTCACACACATGAAAGCTGGACCTGTATAGCATTGAAAACTTTTGTATTACATTATTTCTGTATAATCTTCCTCTTAAGCACTGCAAGTTGCAACTTTAGTGAGTGATTCCTGGAAGGGAATCTTTCCTCTAAGTTGGAGAATGGATTATGTAAAATATTTAGGTGTGTTCATAGCAACTGATCTTACTCAGGTGTATAAGCTTAATTTGACTCCACTGCAGAGATACCATTTGAGGGCCGCAATCCAGTCGGGTTTTCAGGATTTCCCCAATGAATATGCATTGAAAGCAGTGCATGCACATAGATCTCATGCATATTCATTGGGGAAATCCTGAAAATCCGACTGGATTGCGGCCCTCAAGGAGGGACTTTGAGACCCCTGTCTTAGATGTTACTTATCCATTGGAAGGTAAAAGATGAGAAAAATCATATTAAAGTACTTCAGCAATATATTTGGAATGGGAAACACTCAAGAATATCAATCTATCAAGCTCTTAAGCCAAAAGAGAGAGCTAGTTTAGGTGTATTGAACATTAAATATCTAATGACTGTCAATCATAGGAGACACAATGATTGATTTAGGGACACTGAAGAATTTTCAATAACTTGTTTAGACATAAGTTTCAAGTTTATTAAAAATTTGTTATCCCACCTTTTCAAAATTACAAAGCAGCTTTACAATAAAAAGAAAAAACAGAGTGATAGACACATTAAAATTAGAAGCTAATTAATATCCAACAAAGACAAGTACAAAATCTCACAAATCAAACTGACACGAAAGGAAAAGGATAGAACTACAATAATTTGAGAGAAAAGAACAATTAAGGAAAAAACAAAGGGTAAAATTTTTTCCCCCCTGAGCTGCTATAATTGCCACAGAGAATGGGCTAGTAATCAGTCAGGTTGTCCTTAAAAGGACGATCATACTGCAAAAGCATCTTTAAAAAGGATTGTTTTTAGGCTGATCTTGAAATTATCTAACATGTGAATCTCTCGCAGGTGAGCCGGTGTTGAATTCCAGAGCGTAGGGTAAGTAACAGAGAAAATATTATTACACATAATATTGATAATTTTCAGTGATGGAATTGTTAGCAGATTTTGATTAGATGACCGAAGAGTACGTTGAGAGGTGAGGGGTACTAGAAGTCTATTAATGAATTCAGGCTGCCCTGTTTGTCTAGTTTTGAAGGTTAATAGCAGTATTTTATTGGTGATACGATGGGAGATGGGCAACCAGTGTGCTTTGACCATCAGAGGAGTTACATGGTCGAATTATTTTGTGTTAAAGATAATTTTGACAACGGTGTTCTGAATAATCTGAAGGTGTCAAATTTCCTTTTTTCTAATTCCCTTAAATAGGGCGTTGCCATAGTCTAAGCAAGAGATTACTAAAGAATGAATGAGAATGTTAAGAGAAGCTTGATCTAAGAATTTTGCTAGAGAGCGAATCATACAGAGACGGTGAAAACATTTCCTTACGACTGAACTGATGTGATCATGAAATGTGAGTTTCTTGTCTAGAATAATTCCCAAGAGCTTTATGGTTTTTACTGACTGAACTGGCATAGACTTAAATTCCATGGGCGAGAGTAGCGATTGACCTTGCCTGAATGGGAAGATCATGGATTTGGACTTGTTTACATTGAGAGAGAGCATATTAGAGTAGAGCCAGTCGCTTATTTTTTCCAATTTTTTGTTGATAGTAAGAATGTCTTCAATGTTAGTGAGATTGATCAGGTGTGTTAAATGTATATTGTCGGCTTCTCCTGGCAAATTACCAGTACTTCTTAAAGATCATATCTTATTGCCACCCTTGACAGGAACATGGAGAAGGATTTGTAGACATCTTAACCTTTCCTCAACAGAGTCACCATACTTACCTATTTGTGGTAATCCAGATTTCCCTCCAGGGAGTGATAATAGAATTTTTCAAAATTAGGATGATAAGATATATGTATCACATTTTGACTGAAGAGAATAATAAGAAACTTTTGATTTTCAGAAAGAGTATATTCTGCACAATAAGGATGCTTTTGAATTTTTACAATTAAAACATTATGTTGAATTTAGATAGGCCTCATTTGAATGAAGAGGTCAGAAGTGCTTACAATAGTCTATACTTTTGGCTCTCAATTCAAAAGTACCTCAAGAAAGCCACCCAGGTCATTTCATTTACCAAACTGGTAGTTCAGTGGTCAAAGGACTTGTATATTGCTTAAGGGAGGCTTATAAGAATATGAAAGGTTTATTTGACAATGTAATGCTTTGGAAAACTGAATTATAAATTCTTCTACATCTTTATATTTCCTTGTATCAAGCAAAGATGATATCTCTACAAACTCATGCTGTTGGTCTGAAATAACATAGAAACATAGAAGATGACGGCAGAAAAGGGCTACAGCCCATCAAGTCTGCCCACTCTGCTTACCCACCCTCTGTCTATGCCCTAATGACCCAATTTCCTTATTTTGACCCTCGTAGGGATCCCACATGGGTATCCCATTTATTCTTAAAGTCTGGCACACTGTCTGCCTCGATCACCTGCACTGGAAGCTTGTTCCAATGATCAACCACTCTCTCTGTGAAGAAATACTTTCTGGTGTCGCCATGAAATTTTCCGCCCCTGAGTTTGAGCGGGTGCCCTCTTGTGGCCGAGGGACCCTTGAGAAAGAAAATATCATCTTCAACTTCGACACGTCCCGTGAGGTACTTAAATGTTTCGATCATGTCTCCCCTCTCCCTACGTTCCTCGAGAGTGTAGAGCTGCAATTTGTTCAGTCTCTCTTCGTGCAAAAGCAGCAGCTACACTGGGAAACATGTTTTGGTTCTGTACAAAAGTGATGCTATTCTTGACAGTTATTTAGTTTTGTTTTTACTGTTTGGAAAATAAAAGTGGATGTTCATCCTTCTCGTTTGTTTGGTAATTATAAACTTCACATCCTGTCCCAAAAAGATTTATTGGGTTTCTGCACAAGATGGTACTGATGGCAAAAACACAAAACAAACCCACCTATTCTGCTACAATGGCTTAGTTCTGAGGCTCCAACACTACAACCTTGGCAAGTCCAGATGATTCATTTACTAAGAATGGAATGCTGTGGTACCAGGGATATTATATCTGTGCAGGGAGAACAGTTTTGCTTGACATGGGAGCCTTTTCTGAATTCATTGACAGCTGCTGCAAGTGAGATGGTGGTACACTCCATATCGGATATTATGGCTTTGTGACAGATTGAGAGATTTTCCCACTCTAGAACTGCTATTATGCCACTGGGCAGCAGAGGGCATTGCACATTTGGGAAAGACTACAGGTCCCAGAGGGGCCTGTTCTCCATGGCTCGGTGTTGGGTCAGAGGGGCGGGACTCAGGGAAGAGTATTTCTGCCCAGGCTTCAGTCAGTTGGGGTAGGACCCAAAGAGAGAGATCCTAAACAGACGCAGCATTTGGCTGAGGTAAGCCAAACCTTATTTGTAATGTGTGAGGCAAACTTAAAAGAAATAAAAAGCATTTACTCATATGCCAGTGTGTTCTTTTGTCTGCTGACCTCTCCTGGAAAGCCAAGGCAGCCTGCCACACCAGGTTGTCTGTTACAGGCTAATTTTGGGGGTGTTGGGGGTCTGATTTTGGGAACCATATTAAGAATAAAGAAAATTTGTGTTAGCTTCGTCACAGCTTGATGACAGACTTGACATATTTATGATGTATTTGTTTATTTTGCACTAAGTTTCTTTAACATATTTAAACAATCTTCCTCACAGTACAATAAAATATGTCACAGAATCTGACTGGCCTAGACACAAAATCAGATTTAGGAGAGAATATCTAATGCTCATCTGGTAAACATAAACAATTATGCCTTATTCTTTTTCACATATCTCTCAAGTAAAGGAAAGCCTTGATGTCAATCATTATTGAAATAAAAAAATACTGAACTTAAAAAGCCCAATGAATTCTCAATGGCCTAGTAAAATTGATCATAATTCTCAAAAAAGTACACAGATAAACAATCACTGGGACAAGAGTCGCATGTAATTTAGTTAATATATTTATTTTAAAATTTATATAAACTCTTTTAAACCAATTAGAAACCATGAATCTATGATAATTCCATTTGCATTATTAAAGTAATAACATGACATAGCAGTATCTTTTGCAAAAGCAAAGAAATACTTTTTTCAATAAAAATATAAGAGCATGACCAAGAAGCAGGTTGTGCTTTTTGTGTACTCATTAAGGTGCCTCCATGGGCACTTCAGGGCCCCTCTATTATTCGCCTTGTTATCCCAATTTCATTGGATCCTACTTTCCTCCTTTTTCCTCCTTTAGTGCAGAATTCTCCCATAACATCCACCCCAGAATTGTGAGGCTGACATCGTTTTCCACTCCAATACCTGACTGTTCATCCATGCTGCCTGATTAACATTCCAGATTCCTTCAGTCCCACCTCCATTCATGCAAGCCCCAATAAGGCTTATTAAAATCGGTCTCTTCCAATATTTTATTAATTTTCTACATTTCTATTCCGCACTATTCAAAGTTCCAGGCGGATTACAACAGACATACACAGCCTTAAATGAAACAACAGAAGATGAACAATTAGTGATAATTAACAAAAACACTAGACTAAGATGATTAGACAGTGGGTACACTCATGAAGACCCCATAGGCATGAAGGAAAAGAATGGTATTGAGCTTTTTCTTGAAAGATGCAAAGCTGGACAATGTATGGAGAGTTGAAAGCATACTAGCCCATTTTTAAAGAACTTAGACACACAAAGTACCATAGAAACTGTGTGTGTCAAGGTGCTTTGAAAATGAGCCTCATAGCATTCCAAAGTTTAGGTTCTGTGACACTGAAGAGAGATCTTCTATGAGTTTCTAGCCGGACTAATCATATGGAGGGAACTACCAGAAGATCACCAGAGGAACATAGCATGCCGGTAGGCTGTTAATGCTGTAACAATGCGGAAATTAGCAAGAGGAGGGGCTAAGTTATAAAGATCTTTGTACCTTAGGCAGGGAAGCTTAAAGATGATTCTCTGTTCAACTGGAAGCCAGTGAAGCGAGATTAAACTTGGAGTTGCATGGTCAAATTTCTCAGTACTAGTGGCGATTCTAGTTGTGTCATTTTGAACAACTTGTGGAGCTCTCAGATGATTCTTTGAGATTCCCACTAAAAGGCTATTACAATGGTCAAAGCAGGGAAAAATGCAGGCCTGAGTGCTGCAACTGTTGGCTTACACCATTCCATTCTGCGGCCGCAGAATGGAATGGTGTAAGCCAACAGTTGCAGCACTAGCCCGTCCTGAAGAAGGCGAAACGCGTTGGTGGGGAATAGTGCGGCCACACAGTTGATATATATAAGATAAGTGCATTATCCATTAGTGAATTTTTGAAAATGGAATGCTTTAATAATAAGATGAAGTTTTTATAAGCAAAAAAGATGAAGAAATATTTATAAAATTAATATGTTTAAAGAAAATTTTCATGACAAGTTACGAGTTGAACTATAAAATATAAAAATAAAAAAATATTAGGTTTGATATACACAGGGTGAACTCAGTGAGGAGTGCTGCTATGCTGATATCTTTCAGAGTAGCGTTCTGAGATATCCCCAGTGTCTATATATCAAAGTTCAGTTCTTTGCATTTGGAGTTATACATGGCAAGATAGCTGGTTTGCTTTGGACTGTTTTATATAAAGGTCTTCTCTATGTGTAAATTCTATTTTACATGTGGAAAATGCTTTCTACAATCAGTCCCTCCAAATGGATTTCTATTAGGCTAGAGAGGGAGTAAGAAGTACCAACTCATGGATGCTGTAGGAGCCGAAAGCCTGAAGTCATAATGCCGTTGTACAGGGCCATGGTGAGACCTCATCTGGAGTACTGTGTGCAATTCTGGAGGCCACATTACAGTAAAGATGTGCGTAGAATTGAATCGGTTCAGCGGACGGCCACCAGGATGATCTCGGGGCTCAAGGGTCTCTCGTATGAAGAGAGACTGAACAAATTGCAGCTCTACACTCTCGAGGAACGTAGGGAGAGGAGAGACATGATCGAAACATTTAAGTACCTCACAGGACGTGTCGAAGTGGAAGATGATATTTTCTTTCTCAAGGGACCCTCGGCCACAAGAGTGCACCCGCTCAAACTCAGGAGCGGAAAATTTCATGTCGACACCAGAAAGTATTTCTTCACAGAGAGAGTGGTTGATCATTGGAACAAGCTTCCAGTGCAGGTGATCGAGGCAAACAGCGTGCCAGACTTTAAGAATAAATGGGATACCCATGTGGGATCCCTACGAGGGTCAAGATAAGAAAATTGGGTCATTAGGGCATAGACAGGGGGTGGGTAAGCAGAGTGGGCAGACTTGATGGGCTGTAGCCCTTTTCTGCCGTCATCTTCTATGTTTCTATGTTTCTATGAGAAGGAATCCAAGTTATTTGCAATTGTAATATTTAGTGGCCAGATTTAGGACCTGCAGCAATATAACAGAAGGAGCTCAGGTGCACAGCCCTGTTAAGAATAGATCAGAGGACAAAAACCTACTCACTATTCCATCCTTACAAATTATAAATACTAGGCGTAACACACTTTTCTCTGTCACTGCTCCTCAAACTTGGAACCTACTACCTGCTCCGGTAAGAGAAGAAAGAACCCTTGACAAGTTTAAATCAAAATTAAAAAGCTACCTATATAGGGACGCCTTTAATTAATTTGCCTTTGGAGCTCAGTCAATTTTCCCCACTCGAAGCAGGTAAGCACTGATCTAATAAATCCCCTTTTGTTTTATCCCTTCTCTGTTCTCCTTCCCATACCAAATTGTAGTTCCTCCCTACATTTCTCCTTCATTGAATGTACTCTGTGATTCCCCATTGTTTGTCTCCCCCATTTTATTATTTATTGTTCATTGCTTTGTAATCTATGAAAAAAGCGATTTTATCCAACATTAAACAAACTTGTAACCAATGCTGCAATGAGTGGACTAAACCAAGTTGTAAGGGAATATCAAATAAAGGGAAAATCCCCATGTTGGGAATGAAGGCTTATATGGGTCCTTTTACTAAATGCTGCATGTCCTATTTTATACTATGGGCCACATAATACTTACCCCCTCTTCTACGAAACCGCTAGCGGTTTTTAGTGCAGAGAACTGCACTGAATGGCTCGCGCTGCTCCCGACACTCATTGAGTTCCTATGAGCGTCAGGAGCAGCGCGGGCCATTCAACGTGGCTCCCCGCGCTAGAAACTGCTAGCACGGTTTTGTGTACATTAATGTCCATTGGTGCATGTTAAGCTTTAGTAAAACAGGACCCCATAGTGACTTATCCCAACCCTAATACCAATTTGAGTTAGAAGCCCAAAAGAGCAGAAAGAAATAGCCAGGTGAAATAAAAAAATAAAAGCTTAAAAAGAATTGTAAAATTTTTATAACTGCTTTATGGTGTAGGCCTTTCAAAAACTTCTGCTTGAATTATGGAAACATAGTTCTGTGTAAATACACTTCAACATTTCTCCTAATAGGCTTGTCTTTAAACAACAATATTTGGGAACAAGTGGAACAATAAGCAGTTTTGATGCACAAACACAAAAAATTTAAAAAAAAGTTACCTCAATGGGGTTAAATTTAACACTACAAATGCTGTCAACGCCCCATGTGAAGGAACGCATGGGACTAGATCTCTGTTCATCCCAAATGTCCACCTGCTGCCCACAGGTCGCAAACACAGCATCTTTCCAGTGGTGATCAATGCCAGTATACACAGTCTTTCCATGCAAAAAAAAAAGGAAATTAAAAACTACAATCAGCTAATATTTTAAAATGTATCTACATATCTTTAGCTTACTGGAATTAAAGAACCAAAATATCTGTTTGCGAGTGTGTATAGTTATTGACACTTTATCACCCCACCCCCACATACCTGTAAGTAAACAATATTGCCAAAGTTGAAGTTATTTTATTCTTAAATAACACTTCATCACGGAATAAAGTAAAATTATATTAGAAGCCACTGAAATCCAGTAAAATATAAAGAGCATAACAAACCATACCTAAGGACTCAAGCACTAAAACTGTACAAATCAGTTACTGCATGATAATGTAGCCAATGCTAACTGATCAGCACAGAAGCATCCACTCTCCAACATGTCCCTTCTGCAGTGAAAATAAATTTTTTAGCATGTGATTTCTGCATTTAGATCTCAAACTTACCACAGGATGCCTAAACACATTCCATGGTAAGCCATTTTACATAGAAACATGATGGCAGATAAAGACCCAATGGCCCATCCGCAGTAACCATTATCTCTTTCTCTCTCCGAGAGATCCCACGTGCCTATCCAGGCCCTTTTGAATTCAGACACAGTCTCTGTCTCCACTACCTTTTCCAGGAGACTATTCCATGCATCTACCACCCTTTCTGTAAAAAAGTATTTCCTCAGATTACTCTGGAGCCTATCACCTCTTAACTTCATCCTATGTCCTCTCATTGCAGAGTTTCCTTTCAAATGAAAGAGACTCAACACATGCACATTTATATTACATAAGTATTTAAACATCTCTATCATATCTCCCCTCTCCTGCCTTTCCTCCAAAGTATAAAGTTTTTACCACAGTTTAGTAAATAGAGCCCTTAAAAACTTAAGTTTGTCATCAGAAAGCAAAATAAATATCCATATTGCATAATCTAATAGAAAAAAAAAATCTACATCTTATCTTCCAGTAGGAAGTTTGAATCATATATTTAAAAAAAACCTGTAATCCGTATAAATATGAACAGGGAACATCTTAAAATGATTGCAACACCATAAAAACCACTTCTTTAAAACCTAGGTTTGTGGTAGATAACTGGGTTTTTTTTATTTATTCTGATACTAGCATGTTCCAGTTTGTTAAGCCTGAATTTCACACCAATTGGATAAGCTCAATTATATTTGTGTCTACTGGTTTTACTAATGTCCATGCCTGATTTCAGTTATTATAAGTTTCTGTCACAATACTTACAGTATTTATTTATTTAAAAATGTATATACTGTATATTAACTATATGGTTTACAAAGCTTACAATCGTAACAAGTTAAACCCCACATACAGACATGATTACAAACAGCTCTCATAAAAAAGGAAAAAAAAAACCTAACACAGGAAAGCACTAACAATTGAGTTTTTAACATTTTCTTTAAATTCATCCTCCCAGCACAGTATCGCAAAATTCCAGGCAACATATTCCAGTATATGTATTGTCTTAGGCAATGACCTTCCTTTTAATTACTTTCAAATTTAGATGTTGTTTTTAACTGCATTATGTATACCATATTTTTAATCTATTTCTAAATTATAAATTTTATGATTTATATTTAATATTGCATATGTATATACACCTCTCCTTCCAACTTTGCGGGTTTAAGACTCACGACTTCAGTTATTTGCGAGTCTCTAAACCTTCACTCACTCCCACCTCCCAGACCTCTCCACACCTTTGACCTGGTGGTCTAGCGATGAAGCGGGACAAGAGTGATCTTCCTATGCTCCTGCCCCGTGTATGTCATGAACAAAAATGGCTGCCACGAGTTCTCGTGGTCTCACAAGACTACAGCAGGAACTCCCAACAGCCATTTTTGTTCATGGTTCTGCATGGGGCAAGAGCACAGGAATATCGCTCCTGCCCCCACTTCACCACTAAACCACCAGGTAAGGTGTGGAGAGGTCCAGGAGGTGGGGGTGGATCAGAGTCGACCCTAAAGTTATTTGCGATTTTTCCATATTCACAGCCCAGCTCTGTTCCTAGCCCCTGCAAATTTGGAGGGTGAACTGTACACAGTAAATCAACTGCCACTGAAGAAGCCCCTTGGGCAAAACATGGCTATGTTAGGTATGCATGTGTAAATATCCTAAAGCAGGGGTGTCCAACCTGCGGCCCAGTGAAGTATTTTGTGCGGCCCTAGTCGAGGGCGATGCAGTGTTTTACTCTGCTGCCCCTAGGTGTTTACCGTCTTGCCGGCTCCCTCCTCTGTCTTGCTGCAGCGTTTGCACGTTTGTGCAGCCCCAGAAACATTTTTTTCGGCCAATGCGGCCCAGGGAAGCCAAAAGCTTGGACACCCCTGCCCTAAAGTATATGGAGTGAATTAAGTCTACTGTGATATACAACCAGTCTGCTCTTCTTTTATTTCCCATAAATGTCTTGCAATCCAAGGCATTTACATGAAATTGAGGCTTCCTGTTATTCCAAAGATTATTTACATTTGGGGACAGCTGTAATAGATCATTTTAAAACAAAACAAAATGTTATTTCTTGGCCTTCACTACTTCAGTGTGGCTCAGGAATACTTCCACAATGAATTCTTTTAAACTTGGAAAGACTTTTACCCATATACAGGCAATCCCCGAGTTAAGAACGGGTTTTGTTTTTTTAAACCGTTCTTAAGTTGAATTTGTATGTAACTCGGATCCTGTACAGTACACAGTCTATAAAAACATTAAACATTAAAGAAACAGTCCTCAAATAAAGTACTGTAGTTTAAATAGAAAAAAAGATAGGTTTATATTTACTTTTGTCCCAATGCACCACTCGTCCTCCCTCTCACTTGCCACCCTCCCGCAGGTGTTACCTCCTCTGGCTGGCTCCCTCCTCCCTGCTGTACTTTTCAAAGCTGCAACTGCAGGGGGCGTGGCTTAGCGTGCACACAAAATGGTCGTGTGATCGCAGCGCTCCTCTTACCTGGGCAACCGTTGAATAAATAAAGATTTCCTTTTAAACTGTTTTCGGCTGAAAACATCGGAGAGGACAGCGGGAGCATGGCGAGCACCCGACAGAGTAAGAATGAAACCGGAGGGGCCTTTGGAGGAAAGGCAGGAGAGGGGAGATATGATAGAGATAGTGAAAAGATAGAGATAGAGATAGTGATAGAGATAGTGAAAAGGCAGAAACAGGATCAAATTACCATGAGTAAGGTTCCGCTTCCTGCTGATGTATCAGAGGAGTTAAGCAAAGCTGAAGTTATGGGGGAACTGAGGCAAATCAAACAAATGCTGACAGAGACTGTGAGTAATATGGCAGAACTGAAGGAAGAAATCCTGAATATACACAGACAAATGGAAGTAGCTAATAAAAGAACAACAGAATTAGAAGTTAAAATGGAGAGCTTAGAATGTGAAGGAAAAAGATGCAAAAAATGACAGTTTGGAAATAATTCAATTGAAAAGTCAGCTGGAAGATTACGAAAACCGTGGAAGAAGAAAGAATATAAAACTTTTTGGAATACAGGAAAATTTGGAAGGGAAAAATGCAATACAGTTTTTAGAAAATTTAATTCCTAGATTATTGCAGTTGGATTTCAAACAGCCTTTGGAAATAGAACGGGCACACAGGATTCCAATAAAGAGTCTGGAAAATCAAGGGAGACCAAGACCATTAATATTCAAGATGTTAAGATACCAGCAAGCAATAGAAATTTTAAATGCTGCCAAAAAAGATAAAAACTTAAACTATAAAGGATCCAAAATATGGTTTTTACCAGACTTTGCTAAAAATATAGCAAATATTAGGAAGAAATTCCTTGATCTGAGATCTCAATTAAAGGAAAAAGGATATAAGTATGGGTTATATTACCCAGCAAAAATGAGGGTATCTTGTGGGGATAAATCTTTGTATTTTGTTGATCCGGAAAAACTAAAGACCTTTCTTTCAAAATCAGAACCTATGTCATTTTAGCACAATGGGTGTTGAAATGAAGGGATAAATACCAAGACTGGATTGGTGGATATTGAACAAAAAATTAAATATAAAGAACTATGGGACTTTAGTTTGTTGGAAAAAGAAGAATATGCAACAAAGAACAGGAAATAAAAATGGACAAGTGAAAAAGAAAATAAAAGAATGTAAAGAAGAAAGAAGGATAGACTGGAAAGACATTAAAGTGAAGTTATTAGACTGAACTTGTAGGAGACTGAAAGATGGATGGTTGGAGTAAAGAATGAACAAGAAGGATTAAAGGACTGGACAAATTAACACAAAAGGAAAAGTGAAGACTGAATAGGAAAATAAATAGATGTGAAGAAGGAGAAAGCAGAACTGATAGACTAAAAGGATATTATAAAAAAAAAAAAATGAATGACAATTGGCAGTCAAAAGTCTTTAAGAGTGGATGGATGGAGATAAGAAATAAATATGAAAGTTCAGTTTATTTAATAAGTCAGAAAAGGAGAAAGTAAAGAATGAAAGGACAATAAGGAAAAGATTGCAGAATGGACTAATGATAGAAAGGACAAGTTATATGATATTTAAATGCAAGTAAAGGAAAGGAAAATGAATAATATAAAAGAAAGATACATAAGAATTTATTGGTAGCTGAAGGAATGTAAAGATTGATGTTGTGATAATATAGTTTTTAAAAGATTGGATTTAATTTGGAGAAGAGGAAATATAAAAAGGGGGGGAAAAAAATTTATTTTGAAAATGAAATACAAATGTTTAAATACAAATAGAGGATAAAAACTTATAAAATTGAAGTTTTTTTTTTTTTTTTACAGAAATATATGAAGAGATGGATATTTGTTGTTGGATATTTAAAGGAGGATAGGAGAAGATGGATTAGATAATATAAGATATAGGAAAATGATACTTTTTATTAAATATATGACTATGATAGAATTTTCTTGAATGAAATAAAATGTTGGGGGAATGAATTAGAGATTGGTGAAATGATAAAAATGCATTAATGGAATGTTAGGAAATAAATATGATTATGTGACTAAATGTTAAATAATAGATAAAGAAATTAATTACTTTAAAATGGAAAAAAAAAGAAAAAGAAAAAAGGTTTTATGATTAGAAGACAGATATAATTAGATATATTGTGGAGAGGTAGTGAGTTTGTCTCAATAAAGGATAAAGGGGTTATTAATAAATATTGGTTGCCTGGGGGGGAGGGGGGAAGTTGGGATTACTGTCCAATGTGTGTCCTTAAGCAGTCATTATATTGGGGAGGGAGGGGTGGGAAGAAGGTGGGTATAAAAGATATTACTAGGATGATTAAGGAAAAGATTAATAAGGGATTGGGTAATTTGGAGGTAAGAATGTGTGCCATGGGGAGAAGTTTTTTAGATCTTAGTTATGGAAGAAGGGAAGAGGAAGATTATGATAAAGAGTATAAAATATATTATGTCTTTTAAGATATTTTCTATTAATGTCAATGGCCTGAATCATGTAATCAAAAGGAAAAAGGTATTATCATTTTTAAAGAAGCAAAACGCGGATGTTTATTGTCTGCAGGAGACCCATCTTAATATAAAGGAATCACAGAAACTAACGGGTGGGTGGGTGAAAGAATGTTTTTTTGCTCCAGCAGAGGGTAAAAAAGCAGGAGTAGCAGTTCTTATAAATAAAAAGTGTATGGCAAATTTTAAGATAGTAAATTCGGACCCACATGGAAGATGGCTACATGTTGATATAAGTATGGGAAATAATGCCCTGACGTTGTTCAATATATATGCCCCTAATTCGAATCAATCAGAATTCTTTAAAAAATTGCAGAGTATGTTGTTACCACTGGCTGCTTCTAATTTAGTGGTGGCTGGAGATTTTAATGCTGTAATGGATCCATTAATGGATAAAAAACCAGGTAAAAGTATAAAATCTTTAGGTTTAGATAATTTGGTTCAATCATGTGATTTGAAGGATATATGGCGTATTCTTCATTTTAATGATCAGGAATTTTCATTTTGTTCACAGGTTCATAAATCATTTTCAAGAATAGATTATATTTTTATTTCATCACATAAGGTGCAGTAAGTGATTAAGGCTTCCATTGATCCCATTATCATTTCGGATCATGCGGGAGTATGGATAGATTTACAATTAGATCAATTAGAAAATAGAAGACCTCTTTGGAGATTTGATAATGCATTGCTTGTGGATGAAAAATTTTTGGAAAATTTTAAAACACAAATTAGTGATTTCTTTCAAATTAATTTAGTGGAAGATACATCTATTGAAAATGTATGGGACGCTTTTAAAGCGACTATGAGAGGTCATATTATATCATATTCGGCTTTTGTTAGGAAACAGATTAAAAAACAGTATATAGAGTTAGAAAAAGAAATTAAAATACTAGAAACTAAATTGGTAAGCAAATGGGAACATGATGTATTACAAGCTCTTTTGAAAGCAAAAGGTAAATATAACGAATTAGCTTCAAAAATGATAAGAAGAGACTTGTTTTCCAAACAGACAATGTATTATGGAAATTCTAATAAGGCGGGAAGATTATTGGCAAATTATCTTAAAGCAAAAAAAAGAAGAACTAACATTAATGGGATAAAAGATGATAATGCTATAATAACCAATCAAACGGATATAATTTTAAAGCAATTTCTAAAATTTCATAAGGACCTGTATTCTTCCGAGCCTTATTTGGAGAGGCAAAAAGATGGTAAAAATTTTTTAGATTTAATTATTGGACCTAAGGTTCCTGATCATATAAAACGGAGTTTAGATGAACCTATATCATTAAAAGAATTAGAAACAGCGTTGAGATCTCTTAGAGTTGGATCCGCTCCAGGTGGTGATGGTTATACAGTAGAATTTTATAAAACATTTCAAAATGTCCTTTCCCCATATTTACTAAATTTATATCATTTTTAACTTTGGCCCGTTTGCTTTGAGTGAGCCTGATCTCAGTGAGCCTACACCAGTGTCCCTCCCTGATGAAGAGGTGAAACTCGAGTCGGGGGGACGGGATTGGAAGAACGAACGAACAGTTCTAGGATTTTAACGGAGCACATATATTTTACTAGCACACAGTCATCAATGACAATTAACAAAAACAACTACCCCCCTATTCAGATAAGTACATCAAGTTGATCTGTATTAGTTCATGGTCATGTAGGGAGGGCAGGGGACAGGTGAAGGCGATGATGGTCCCCTTGTTAACCTCATTGTAGTGACTTCACTATATTTTGGGTTACCTGGTCTGAACACTTCACAATAATATTTAAAATAAATTAAAGAAAGTAATATCATTAACAAGAGATTATAGCTGTGATTTCAATATTATATACTAAATTTATATCAGACACAACTTATAAAAGGTGATATTAAAGGTACTATGGCTGAATCAATAGTAATTGTTTTGCCTAAGCCAAATAAAGATCCTACTTTGGTTTCAGACTACAGGCCTATATCTTTAATAAATGTGGATAATAAACTTTTGGTGAAAAATTTGGCTTTGAGATTAGCCAAAGCTCTCCCACATATTATAGACACGCATCAGACGGGTTTCGTTGCTAAAAGACATTCCTCTAATAACTCTAGATTATTGTTTCATATGTTAAATTTATCAAAAAAAATGGATGAACCGGCTTTTACAGTTTCCTTGGATGCAGAAAAAGCGTTTGATAGGGTAGAATGGAATTTTATGTATCAGGCTTTAGAATGGTTTGGTATAGGTTCTGGATTTATACAAATGGTAAAAACATTGTATAGCTTCCCGATTGCAAGATTAAATATTAATAATATGATATCTGATGGTTTTCAATTGCAGAGGGGAGTTAGACAAGGTTGTCCTTTATCTCCTTTGTTATTTGATGTTGTATTAGAACCCTTATTGTTAGCAATACAGCAAGCAAGGGGGATACATGGTATTCCATATTCTGATATGGAATATAAAATTTCGGCTTATGCGGATGATATTTTACTTTATTTGAGGAATCCAGAGTCTACCTTATCTTGTCTATTGGAATTAATTGATATGTTTGGCAAATTTTCAGGTTATAAAATTAATTGGAGTAAGTCTGAACTTATACCTTTAAATGTTCATTGTGTAAAAGGATTATTTGACGCTTTTCCGTTCATATGGGAAGAAGAAGGATTTAAATATCTTGGCATTCAAGTTAAAAATACAATTGAAGATACAGTAAAAGAAAATGAAAAATTTGTATTGAAAAGAGTTACAGAGTTATGTGAGCAATGGAATCCGTTACATCTTTCTTGGTGGGGGAGAGTTCAAACTATTAAAATGATGATCTTGCCTGTAGTTTGCTACCAAATGAGTATGATACCTATTTATTTTCAGGGGTCCTTTTATAAAAAGCTTAATAGCATTTTAACGAAATTTCTTTGGCTTGGTAAAATGCATAGAATAGCTTTGGTATCTTTGCAAAAATCAATTAAGGAGGGAGGGGTAAATTTTCCAAATTTTTATAGGTACCATCAAGCCTATATTTTACGTCAGGGTATGTATTGGATCCTCCCAGAACTGATAGATAATGCACCGGATTGGTTATATTTGGAATGGCGCCTTATGTTTCCCCTAAATTTAGTTCATCTTCCAAGTATCAACATGCCTAGAAGATACAGAGAAAATAAGATATTAATGGATACTTGGAAAACATTGAGGTTTATTAGTAAATTAACACCTGTCCCAATAAACAAGTCAACTAATCAGTCTTTATGGATAAACTCCAAGATTAAAATTGGCGGAGCTCAAATCCTTTGGACGGAATGGATTATTGCAGGCATTAGATCTCTGAATGATGTTATTTCGGAAGGTAAACTGCTGGAATTTTCACAATTGCAACATAGATTTGGTCTTAGTAAAAAACAAAGTTTTAAATGGTTGCAATTGAAGCAGGCCATTCAGGTTGGGTTCCCTGAATGGAAAACATTAAATAATCAATACAGTTTAGAGTTCTTATGCTTCCAAGCAGACTTCCTAGGGCGGGGGTCGGCAACCTGCGGCTCCAGAGCCGCATGCGGCTCTTTTCCACCTTTGCTGCGGCTCCGGTAGTGTGTCACGCAGGAATGCAGCTTACAAGTCCGGCGTCGCGGCGGGAAATAGCCATGCTGAGCAGTGAGCTCAGCACATACACAGATGAAAGCCTTGCTTGCTGATTGGTCCGGCGGCCCTGCCCCGCCGTGCCGCCGGACCAATCAGCAAGCAAGGCTTTCATCTGTGTAGTGCTGAGCTCACTGCTCAGCATGGCTATTTCCCGCCGCGACGCTGGACTTGTAAGGTGCCTGAAAAAGAAATCATCCTGGCCGAGGTCGGTGTCATGCTCCGGAGATCTACAGCCTTCCTATCTCCCTCTCCCTTCTACCTGCTTCCGGCCACATCCCCTGCTCCGCGGCTCTCTTCGGCAACTCAGCAGCAGCGATCGACACAAGCTTCTGACGTCGGGGCCTACCCTCTGCGAGTCCCGCTTGTTTCAACTTCCTTTTTCCACAAAGGCGGGACTCGTAGAGGGAAGGCCTCGATGTCGGCAGCTTGTCTTGATCACTGCTGCTGACGAGTTGCTGAAGAGAGCCGCGGAGCAGGGGGGTTTTGCCAGGTGCAGGTAGAAGGGAGAGGGCCAGATGCAGGACTCGTGGGTGAGGGAGGAGAAGAGAGAGAGAAAGAGAGAGGGGAGGGAAACAAAAGGAAATATTTCATACTGGGCTGGGCCGGAGTGGAGGGAGGGTGGAAAGATTCTGGCTACCGGGTGCAGTAACAAAGGAAAAGGGGGGAAAGCTGAAAATGGAGATAGTGACACAAAGAAGAGAAAGGGTAAGCAGGACCTACTGAATAAGGATAGAGATACAGAGGGGACATGAAGAGGAGGTGAAATAGAGACATAGAAGTAATGCTGAAAAAGTGTGGGAGGGGAGATAAAGACATTGAAAGGGCAAATGGTGAACATGGGGTAAAGACAAGGACAGAAAAAAATGAAGATTCTGAAAAAGTGGTGAGATAGGGATATAGGTGAGATGGACACAAAGAAGGGTGATGCTGGAAAATAGGTGGAATGGTAATTCTGACAGACACAGAAGGGAAATGCTGGATCAAGGAGAGATGGGGCTCAGGCTGGATGGAATGAGGAGAAATGCCTTGTTGGCCCGGAACTTCCTCTCCTACGTCAGAATGGACATCAGGGAGCGGAATGCTGGTCAGCGCAACACTTCTGCAGGGAAAGCTTGGGACGGCGGTGGCTTGGGGGCTGTTCCCCGATTGCGGTGGCAGCAAACCGAGTGGCTTGGGGGATGGCACGGAGACAGAAAGAAGGGGGAACAGGGAGACAGAAAGAAAAAGTTGGGGGAGAGAATGAGGTCTGGAGGAGAGGAAACATACAGGAGGCTGAAAGAAAGGAAGAAAGATTGGATGCACAGTCAGAAGAAGAAAGTGCAACCAGAGACTCATGAAATCACCAAATAGCAAAGGTAGGAAAAATGATTTTATTTTCAATTTAGTGATCCTGTATATAGCATTAAGATAAGAAACAATATATGCAGTGTTAGATTTGTTTTATAATGGTTTTGCGGCTCCAAGTTTTTTTTTCTTTTCGAAAACGGGTCCAAGTGGCTCTTTATGTCTTAAAGGTTGCAGACCCCTGTCCTAGGGCATCAAGCCGCATTGTGGTATAAATTAATATCTGGATATTTGAATAAAAAACCAAAAAATGGTCTAAGAGACATTTGGAGCATTAAGATTAAGCATCAAATTACTGCATCTCAATGGCCACTAATTTGGTCTTGGAGAATGAGATGTACAGTGTCAGCATCTATGAGACAAACTTGGTTCTTTTTATTACATAGAGCTTTTTGGACCCCTACACGTTTGCAAAAATTAGATAGTTTTAAGTCCAATAAATGCTGGCACTGTAATCTGGAACGTTGGATCATTTACTATATCATTGTCCCTACATTAAAAGTTTTTGGAATGCAATTTGGCCACAAATTAATAAATTGATGGAAAATCATGTAGTAATATCATATGATACAGTGTTATTTGGAATGATGATGAGAAAAAAAAGTCAAATTTCACCAGAAAATAACAAGCTTTTACTAGTCATGACAGGGGTTGCCATTCAGATAATATAACCAATAACTGGAAGAATCATAGTAACCTTAATTATACATTTTGGTGGAATACAATTTGTCATATATTCAAAATGGAAAGAGTAATAGCAATACAAAGAGGGACATATCCTAAATTTATAAAAATATGGGGGCCATTGACAAAGTATTGTACTGAATGAATAATAGGATTTATCTTCTTCTTTTTCTTGTCTTCTTTATGGCACACATGGAGGGGGGTAGTGAAAATAATTTTACATAACATGTTATAATATGGTATACAATATGTATAAGGTGATTGGAAAGTACTTGAAGGGTGGGGGGTGGGAGAGGAGATAAAAAAAATTTGTTCAGAATATTATGTAATAGATATAAAAGTGATATTGTGTATTCATTAGTTGTAACTCAATATTTTGTACACTTCATGTAAAATATGAAAGTGAATAAAGAATTATAAAAAAAAAAAGATATGTTATAATATGGTATATAACATGTGTATATTCTATTTTAGTTGAAAATGTGATGAAGGGTGGATGGGTGGGTGGGGTTATTACGCTATTAGATTTTATGTGTTAGATATTATAGTGCTATATTGGAAGTACTTGTATGATGTATTTTTGTGCACTTGTTGTTTTGATTTGAAAATGAATAAAGAATTAAAAAGCAAAAAAAAAAAAGCTGCAACTGCAGATGCTGCACGTGGCCCGCAGCTGGTCCAGAAGCCTTCCCAGTAGAGAGAGAAGGCTTCCGGGTTAGCTTTAGGCCGTGTGTAGGACCTGCAGCTGCGGCTTTAAGAAGAGAAGTATGGCAACACCAATGGGAGGGAGACAAGTGAGGAGGACGAGGGGCACATTGGGACAGGAAGGGAAGGCTTCTGAGTCAGCTGCGGGCCATGTGTAAGAACCGCAGCCACAGGTTTGAGAAGAGAAGTATGGCGGGGAGGAGGGAGCCAGCCAGAGGAGGTAACACCCAAGGGAGGGAGGCAAGAGAGAAGGAGGACATGGGGCACATTGGGACATGAAAGGGAGGAAGAGGGTCGCGTTGGCATATGAAGGGAGAAGCAAGAATTGGTTCATAAGTACAAGTCCGAAGTAAGTTGGGAATTCTTAAACCGGGAACTGCCTTTACTGTCTAATTTTTTAAATTTTCACTTTAACACATAGCTTTCAACACACATAGCAGAGTCCTTATGGAGAATATGGAGAAATTTTAATGTTGTTTGAAGGATGCAGCATAATCAAATGTTGTACAAACTGCCCAATATGGGAAATGCATTGTTCAAAGTCCGAGTTTCTATCCATACAACTTTGCCTGACAGTATATTGCTAAAACTTTTTCATCAATCTTTCCTGCTGTTGCACGACATTCTGCCAGTGTTGCTATGCTAACATTACTCCTCTCCTCAAGTTACTTCATTGTCTCCCTATCCATTTCCGCATACAGTTCAAACTCCTCTTATTGACTTACATTTGCTCTGCAGCTCTTCAGTATCTTTCCCTATACTCTTCCCCAGAACTCCGTTCATCGGGCAAGTGTCTCTTATCTGTATCCTTCTTCTCGACTGTCAACTCTCGACTCTGTTCCTTCTATCCTGCTGCACTATATGCCTGGAACAGATTACCTGAGCCAGTACGTCAAGCTCCTTCTCAGGCAGTGTTCAAATCTAGGCTAACGGTCTACTTTTGAGACTGCTTTTAACTCCTAACTCTTACTAATGTCTGTTTTATCATTCCCCCTGTGAGAAATTCCCTAACCCCTATTTGTCCCCTTTATTTATCTATTTTCAAATTTTATATTCTGCATATCCTGCAATTCTATGCGGATTCCAATAAAACATCAAAAATAAGTAAAGACATACAGATCACAAATTACAACATTACAAATACCAAAGACATTAAAATAAAGTAAAACACAAATTTGTTTTGATTAGATTGTAAGTTCTATCGAGCAGGGATTGCCACATGTTTAATGTACAGCACTGCATAGTGCTATAGAAATGGTAAGTAGTAGTAGTTACTGCAACCCAAGTTTGAGGTCACAGAATAAATATCTCCCCATTTATCTGACAATCTCACTATTAAACTAAAATCAACACAAAAGTGATACGACTACAGAACCTATGAGCCCTCAAATATCAAAATTTCTCTTTTTCAACATATCTTCTGAAACTTATTTAGGTAATCTCTAAATGTAAAAACACTTAGGCTTTGCTACTTCATGGTACCTTTCCAAGTATTGTATGCAAAGGCTCTTCCTGTTCTTCAGATCCAGGACTTTCCATGCTCCAGTGCTTCACTGTTTTATCATCCCCAACCTAAAAAAAATAATTAGAAATTCCTGCTATGATCATTCAGGACAGTCAACCTTATCATACATAGTAACATAGTAGATGACGGCAGATAAAGACCCGAATGGTCCATCCAGTCTGCCCAACCTGATTCAATTTAAATTTTTTTTTTTTTTTTTTTCTTCTTCTTAGCTATTTCTGGGCAAGAATCCAAAGCTTTACCTGGTACTGTGCTTGGGTTCCAACTGCCGAAATCTCTGTTAAGACTTACTCCAGCCCATCTACACCCTCCCAGCCATTGAAGCCCTCCCCAGCCCATCCTCCACCAAACGGCCATATACAGACACAGACCGTGCAAGTCTGCCCAGTACTGGCCTAGTTCAATATTTAATATTATTTTCTGATTCTAAATCTTCTGTGTTCATCCCACGCTTCTTTGAACTCAGTCACAGTTTTACTCTCCACCACCTCTCTCGGGAGCACATTCCAGGCATCCACCACCCTCTCCGTAAAGTAGAATTTCCTAACATTGCCTTTAAATCTAACACCCCTCAACTTCAAATTATGTCCTCTGGTTTTACCATTTTCCTTTCTCTGAAAAAGATTTTGTTCTACGTTAATATCCTTCAAGTATTTGAACGTCTGAATCATATCTCCCCTGTCTCTCCTTTCCTATAGGGTATACATATTCAGGGCTTCCAGTCTCTCCTCATACGTCTTCTGGCGCAAGCCTCCTATCATTTTCGTCGCCCTCCTCTGGACCGCCTCAAGTCTTCTTACGTCTTTCGCCAAATACGGTCTCCAAAACTGAACACTTATCAGGTTTTAAGCTCATTTATCTTTAACTTCATTTTTATAAATGTTGTCTATAGCTGCATTTTAAATATGTAAAGGGATAAAGGATCATGGATTCGATATACTGATTTTCTCTAGTACAACCAAGGCAGTTTGGGGGCCCAGGGAGGCATATCTGGGGGCAGAGAGTGGGTCGACACTGCTGTGCGCTGATTAGCACGCAAGTCCTTTCCACCTCCAAAATAGATATTGGTAAGGGCTCACACAATAATTTTTGTTAATTGACAAGTGATAACGTCAACATTAGTACATGGCCTTTAAGTCAGAAAACAGAACAATCGGTCATTTTCAGGCTGTGGTAGAAATGGCCTTGGTGCACAGGAAAACTCAAATAAGAGTATACTAAGGCCACTTTCTACCGCAGCTTTGAAAAAGGGCCCCCAAATTACTGCACATTGCTGAAACTCAAAACATTCTAGTGGAATTTTGCAGGGGGGTTGGAGGGGAGGGAAGAGTTCTTTCCACAAGTACTTACAGTATAAAATGACGTTCCACAGAAACGAACACAGAGCCCTCGCACAAATCCTTCATGTGCTTGTAAAGTGCGTGTGCATTGCCGTTTAGTGAGGTTCCAAATCTTTACCTGTTGAAGAAGCAGAAACAATTGAATCTTTACAGATTTTATCGTTATAGACATAAGACATAAGGCTCCTTTTACTAAGCTGCCATAGTGGTTTTAGCGTGCGCTAAATTGCCGTGCGCGCTAGATGCTAACGCCAGCATTGAGCTGGCATTAGTTCTAGCCGCATAGCGTGGGTTTAGCGTGCGCTAAAAACGCTATCGCAGCTTAGTAAAAGGAGCCCATAGATTGCAGTCTTTTATTTGCTACTCTTGTCATATGTCTTAGGGCTCCTTTTACGAAGGTGCGCTAAGCGTTTTAGCGCACGCGCTAGCCAAAAATCAAATGCCTGCTCAAAAGGAAGCAGTAGCGGCTAGCGCACGCAGTCAATTTAGCACACGCTATTCCGCGCGTTAAGGCCCTAACGCGCCTTCGTAAAAGGAGCCCTTAGTCTTATAGAAAGTATGCTAAATTCAAAGTTGGATTAAAAAACTGGACTAACAGCTATGTAATTCTATCAAAACATGAAATTAGTTATAATCCATTAATAAGCAGGAGGTTATACAAGATATCATATTCCCATATGGTTCAAAATACCAAGACAATTTGAGTTCACAAAGTGGCGGAAATCTAGTTAAAGGAAAATTCTGTAGGTGCCAAATAAGCATCAAGACTGGATGCCTTTCTACAGCCCTAAAAAACTTGATGTTAAAGCCAGAATATATCCAGCACATATATGCCAATGCCAAACCCCATGCTGGATATCAATACTTATTTAGCACACAGGCCTCAGACCCACCACTCCACCGCCTAGCAAAAACTTCAAGCCGGAAGAATTACGTGGCTCTTCATCACTGGCCCCAGCACTTATTGCTTGTACTCTAATTTAAATAAATTTAATAATTTGTAATAGATTCCATAAATATCATTTAATAACCCGGGAGGGAATTTATAGGGGCGAAACATGTCGGGTCATTCCGTCCCAGGTCACGCATAATAAGATAAGTGAAGTTAAAATTTAGCATGACAAGTCAAGCAAAAGCTCCCCGATTTGTGACCATTGGCGTGTCAGTAAGGCCGAAGGCCTATATTTATCACACACCACCCCCAATCTTTCCCACATATCCCCCAGAGTAGGAGCACTAGGCCTACGTCACTGTTGAGCCACTACCAGCCTAGCAGCGATAAATGCCAAGCTCATAAACCTATCCTGAAAGGATGTCATTCGCTCTAGTCCCCCTCCCAGTAGCGCCCTTTCTGCTGGCATAGCCACAGGGATCTGGATGATTCTACTCATATAGTGAAATACTTGTTCCCAATACCCCCGAAGGACCAGGCACTCCCAACATATGGTAAAAGGTACCTCTATCAGTGTATCCCCTCCAACAGTCATACCCAATCCCCGAGGTCCATCTTACTTATTAGGACAGGTGTAGCATACCAGCGCACCAATAGCTTAAGAGCATTTTCCACTAAAATAGGAGCTCTCGCTATGTGATAAAGACGCAGCACTAGAACCCCCCATTCTTCCACAGTCAACTCCTTCCCAAGATCCTGCTCCCAGGCCCTCATATAAGAAGTCTTCCCCCCTCTCCGAATGCAGCATGGTATAAAGCCAGGAAATACACCCTCTGGTCACTGAGCTGCCCAACCCCTCTCAAACCCCGACCTACTCAATATCACTGGCTCCGCAGCCCTAGTTGTCAAGATATAATTTTTCACCTATAAATAAAGGAAGAGATCATCCTGCGTCAAGCTGGTACTGTGCTTAAAGATCCCAGATAGCTATTACTCCCTCCCAATCCATAAATTGTCCAAAGTACCACAGACTCCTACTTTCCTGTCTCTTAAAATTCTCCCCCTCCCTGCCTGGTACAAAATCTGAGGCATATAGTATAGGGTGAAAATAAAGCCCCCACTCTCTCCCCAACAATTTTTTAGCTGCCCCCTTCCACACCCTCACTGTCCAGCCCTATATGTTTTCTTTTTAATATTTTTCAACCAGAATTGAAAGCACCATAACAGCGATTCTATATGCTGATCTGTCTGGAAGCACGATAGATAAGTTTTCTAGAGAACACAACCGATTAGGTACAAACTAGGGAGGGGATGGAACAGGATAAGCACAAGTCCGATTATCTACACTACTGAAAATGATTTTGATGTGATAAAAGTCAAGTAATGTTCAACAGGTTCAAAGCTAGAAAATATGCCAAAAAATTCATTCATAGCATAGTTTACCTTATTTCATTATTTCTCTGGCCTACTGAGTATCCAAGGGTCAGATATGACTGAATGGATAGTGGTAGTAGTTCTAATAATATAACCAATTCAATAATTAATCTGAAAAGTTATATTTCAAAAAAATGAAAGCATAATTTGGTTCTAAATATTAATAACAGCAAGAATGAGTCTCTCTCTGTAGAAAACCATGATTCAAATCAAGGCTGACTACTGATTTAAATCAAATCCACCCTGTGCAAATGTAACTAAGATGAGAAGAAATTTAGAAGAGCATGAAGAGAATACCAAGCTAATAACATATGGCTGCAGTGCTCATTTGCTGCATCTCCTAGCCAAAGGTTTCAGTGTCCCAGAAATAAAGACAAATGTCGTTGAAACTGCTAAATGCTTCTGTAACAATCATTTTGCTGCTACAGCTCTGAAAAGAATGGGTGGAACCAAGCTAATGCTCCCACAAGATGTTAGATAGAACTCTGTAGTGGACTGTTTTGACAAGTATATCAAGAACTGGCCTATTCTTTTATTTATATATATATATATATATATATATATATATATAAATAAGATTTTCCAATAATTTTCACAAAGAAAATAAGGAATGGAATCACCATACAATAAGTACCTTAACATTACATCAGAAAAAAACAATACGTTTCATCTAGTCCATGTAACGAGAGGATATACCTAAATCATATATAATTATTTACTAAAGAAAAGTTTAAGATCTATTTGTTTTTATCTTCATTATAATAAAGAATAAAGAAATAAATTTAACCAAACAGAACCACTAAGAGATCCTTTTACCAAGGCGTGCTAGTGCGTCTTAGTGCACGCTAAATGCCAACGCGTCCATTATATCCTATGGACGCGTTAGTATGCGTTAGCATTTAGCGCATGCTAAGACGCACTAACGCGCCTTAGTAAAAGAACCCCTAAGTGTGGTATCAATCTGTTCAACTCCTAATCGAAGTCAGTAGTTACTTCTTTTGTTTCTCCTGTAAATCCAAAAATTGCTCTAATTGTATAGGGTCCCAAAAAATAAACTCTTTCTCTCTTGAAGTTTTATAATACACTTACAAGAGAAAGTAGCTTCTAAAGCCAATACTCGAGGTTTCAATTGATGAGAAGTCTTCCTTCTAACTTGAGTGGCTTTAGCTACATCTGGAAAAATCTGTACTAAATCACCACAAAATTTTGTTTGCTTGTTCTTAAAGTAAGCCTTCATAATTAATTTTTTATCAATTTCCATATGTAAAACAAGTCATCAAAAGAGTGAATCTTGCTGGCACCACATCTTGAGAATCTTCAAGAAACCCAGTTATGTCAAATTCAATTGGAGCCATTTGATCCACTCCTTGTTCTGTAGAAATTTTTTTCTTTTGTGGAATATAGTAAAGATTAGAAATAGATAATGAATCCGTGTTTGGTAAACCTAATATCTCCTTAAAATATTTCCGAAGCAATATCTCAGGAGATAATAAATGGGTTATTGGGAAATTTACAAAATGCATTCTTTGAAGGAGACAAATTTTCCATGACTTCAAGTTTAGAATGAATTAAATGAGAATCTTTAAGTGCAGAAGATGACACCTTCTGCAAAAGAACTGGCCTATTCTGATGACATCGGGTTGTAAATATTAAGATTATACCAGAAAGAATGTTGAGTCTGAAGAAAACCATGATTTATTTTAAATCAAATCTTTCTGACTAGTGATTTAAATCAAATCCACCCTGCTTACCTCCCCATCACAGGCCCCAGACAGTATTGTAGCTAAGCTTTTGGGATGCTTGGCCATACAGTTAACTCCATCTCTGTGACCATCTAATGATGCCAGAAATGGCTTAGCAAAGACGCGTTCTAGCTTTATTGCATTTAGGGCTCTTGTATATTCTCTTGGTACTTCAAAAGGATGCAATGTTGGGTCATAATTTCTTGGAACTGTAATAAAACAGAGCATATGATTAAGATCCATTGGCATAATAGGCAATCCTCTTAACAAATAATATTACAAGAAAACAAATACTACCCTTAGATTTTCTAAAATAAGGATCTATTCACTTCCCCCCGCCCCCATATATGTTTATATGAATTATTTTTTTGGCACAGTAGGTCTTGCTTTCTCCTACTTGGATTCAGCACTCCCTCTGTTAAGTTGGCTATATATGGACATATTTTAATTCTGAAAATAAAACCGACAGCTGTTGGCCCCCTAAAGGAAAACTATCAAGATACTAACAAAGGTCTGTACAACAAAAGTAACAAATACCTTTTGTGGTTTGACAGTTCTTCACAATATGAGATAAATTTTACCAATAATCTAGTTTCCTAAAGATGAAAAAATTATTACTTGTCACAGAATCTGGTATTTGCATGGATTAGCCCCACTCTAACATTAAAACAACAAAAAAATTAAAATTTAGTGTAAGACCACATAATATAGAAAAAGCTCAGGTGTTCAAAGGAGGTGACAAGGGTAGGCTTCATACATGGAATAGTCTTCCAGGGGAGGTGGTGGAGATGGAAGACTGTATTTGAATTCAAGATAGCGTGGGACAGGCATGTGGGATCTTAGGGAAAAGAGGAGATAGTGGATAGTATTGAAGGGCAGACTAGATGGGCCATTTGGCCTTTATCTGCCATCATGTTTCTATATCTACCACCCTTTCTGTAAAGAAGTATTATCTTACATTACTCCTGAGCCTAGCATCTCTTAACTTCTTCCCATGTCCCAGAGTTTTCCTTCATTTAAAAAAGATCCACCTCCTGTACATTAATTAATTAATGCCATGGAGATATTTAAACATCTCTTATCATATCCCCTCTCTCCCATCTTTCTTCCAAAGTATACATATTAATTTCTCCAAGTCTGTCCCCATATAATTTATGACAAAGGCCCCTAACCAATTTTGTAGCAGCCCACTGGACAGACTCCATCTTATTTATTTATATCTTTTTGAAGGTGTGGTCTCCAAAACTGCACATAATATTCCAAATAGGGTGTCAAAGACATATACAACGGCATTATCACCTCCTTTTTCCTTCTGGCCATTTCTCTCCTTATGCACCCAAGCATCTTCCTAGCTTTGACCATCATCTAAGGTTTCTACCTGTTTTACCACCCTGAGATCATCACACACAAATCACCTCCAAGTCCCACTTTTTTCCATGCACAGAAGTTCTTCACCTCCTATACTATACCATTCTCCTGGATTTTTGAAGCCCAAGTGTATGACGCTGCATTTTTTAAGCATTAAATCTTAATTGCCAATTGCCTGACTATTCTTCAAGGTTTACCAGATCCCGCTTCATGTTCTCATGATTATTGTATTTCCTTTGAATATCTGCTTATTGTATTTCGCTGAATGTCCAGCTCTCATGATTATTGTATTGTATTTCCTCTGAATATCTGCTTATTGTATTTCGCTGAATGTCCAGCTATCTTGATTGTAAACCGCCTAGAAGTCGCAAGATTGTGGCGGTATAGAAGAATAAAGTTATTATTATTATCCAGTGTCTACCCTATTACAGAGCTTGGTATCATCCACAGATACTAAATAGAGCTTGCCCAAGGACATATCCCTGTGGCACATCACTAACAACATCCTTTTCCTCTGAGCAAACTCCATTTACCACTATCCTATCAGCATCGGAGCATTTAGCACTCCAGATCGCAGTAGAAACCTCTATCATGGCTTAGTAAATGGGAGCGTATGTTCATTAATTTGGTTGTATTAGAAGGCTTTTAGCCCAGTCAGCTTCTTGATATTATATTTACACCAATACCAAATGCATCTAATGTGGATCTTAGCTAAGTAAAGTTGAATATTATCGTCCAGTAGCAAGCATTCCATGGCAAGCTAAATTATTGAAATTTGTAGTATACCAACAATTTTCTGATTATATATTTTGCAAGGGCTGTTTACATACCACTCAGCATGATTTCTGCCCACTCCACAGTACAGAAAGTCTTTTTATTAATTTTGGTTTTTGAAATTAGAAAGATTATTAGTTCTGGAAAATGTACATTGCTGCTTCAATTTGATATATTTGTGGCTTTTGATTCAATAGCTAATATTGAATAGACTACTGTGGGAGTGGAGGAGAAGGTGCCAAGTTGGTTTACTGATTTTTTGACTAAAAGAAGATATTGTGTAAAAGGTGTTAATTTAAATTCTTCTTTTTGGAAGGCAAACTGTGGGGTTCCACAAGGTTCACCTGTTTTGCCTTTACTTTTCAATTTGTATATGAGGCCTTTGGATGAACGGTTGACTAATTTAGGAATATTTGTATTATCCTATGCAGACGACATTTTTATCTTAAGTCTGACAATGGAGAATTTTGAAGAGGCTTTGTAGAAAAAGGTTAAAAAAACCGGATCTTGTGGATCAATACGTAGGATACTACTATTAATTATTTGTATAGCGCTACCAGACCTACACAGTGCAGTACAGAGCCACAAAGAAAACACTCCCTGCTCAAAGAGTTAACAATGCATCTTTAATCCGAACCAGCAAGACAGAAGTGCTAGGGTTACCATATGGCTCCAGAAAAAGAGAGGACAGATTGAGATACTGTATCTTGGTTTTACTTCCATTGAAAGCAATGGAAGTAAAACCCGAATGTAGCAATCCGTCCTCCTTTTTCTGGAGCCATATGATAACAGGTAACCCTATAGAAACCAAAAGTCCAAGATGCGAAAGAGAAGGAAACTACTACCGGGCTCTTAAGGACCACGCCTCACCTCTCTGAATGTCCTTCTTAGTTTCTCTAACGTAATCGTCAGGATTCCTGCACAGAACCTTCACCTTCATGTTCAACAAGCGCTCACTATAACCACATCCTACGTTATGCTAGCACGCGTTCAGCTTTCTTCGTCCAAGAGCCAAGGGTCAGAGGGCAACCATGACGCTCCGCCCTGTCGCCACAGTCGCCATGATGGTTACGGGCAAAGCGTGCTGAATAGTAACTATTGCAAATAATCTCATAGTTAATATGTCTAACATATAGCGTTCTTCTCCTTTCATAAATACAACACTTCCGACTCTGGTAGAGCACGATTTTTCTCCGTTTCATATAATATACATATGGGGGCACATGGGCAGGCAAGAAAGAGGAAGTGAAAGCGTAAGGGGTCAAAGTTTGAAGGGCAGGTGGGTGGGGGGTTTTCTGACGCAACGTGGGTTGCCCGGTTGCAAGCTCTGCTGTATGGGGAGCGCGGGACTTCTGGTTGTCTTTCGCGTGCTGCTATTGATTTTCTAGTGAGGCTCTTGCGTGCTCGATGTCTCGCGCTGTCGTTGAAGCACCTTCTCCTCCGTGCGCCCCCCTCCTCGGTCCAGGACCGGGGCCCGCGACGACCCCGTCTGAATCCGTCCTGCCAGCTGTCGTACAGCTCTTCCGTTATGAGAACTTGCTGGCTGGTTTAAGTGGGGGACTGGTGTCTACTCTGGTCCTGCATCCCCTGGACCTGGTAAAAATCCGCTTCGCAGGTAAGCACCTTCTGTAGGTTTCCGTTCTATTAACCTTAGACGTTCTCTAGCCGTATATCCAATTTTTCTCTCCCCATAAACCGCATTATTTCCTTGTCTCTCTTTCGTTTACCTGTCCTCTACAGCAGTGTTTTTCAACCTTTTTACACCCGTGGATCGGCAGAAATAAAAGAATTATTTTGTGGACCGGCAAACTACTAGGACTAAAATTTTAAAACCCCGTTTCCGCCCCATCTCCGCGAGCTCGGTCACCTAAGTAACTATAGAAAAATAGACAAATATAGTGCAAAATATAAACAGCAGAAATAAATTCTCAAAACTGACACGTTTTGATCACTAAATTGAAAATAAAATCATTTTTCCTACCTTTTCTGTCTGGTGATTTCATGAGTCTCTGGTGGTTCATAGACAATGGCGCGAAAGACAAAAGTGCGCGCCGACAATTGAGCGCAGCGCACGCCGCCGCGCCGCTCTAAATTACAGTTTTTAGGGGCTCTGACGGGGGTTTTTGTTGGGGAACCCCCCAGTTTACTTAATAGACATCGCGCCGGCGTTATAGGGGGTTTGGGGGGTTGTAACCATCCATATTTTACTGTAAACTGAACTTTTTCCCTAAAAACAGGGAAAAAGTGAAGTTTTCAGTAAAATGTGGGGGGTTACAACCCCCACACCCCCCACAATGCCCCCACAATGCAGCGCGATGTCCCCCCCCACGCCCCCCCCCCGTCGGAGCGCTAAAAACAGTAATTTGAGCGGTGCGGCGGCGCGCGCTGCGCTCAGTTGTCTGGGCGCGCCTTTGTCCCGGCGCGCTTTTGACCTGACACCGTCTCTGGTTGCGTTTCCTTCTGTCTGTGTATCCTTTCTTTCATTTCTTTCTTTCTGCACTCAGGCCCAAGAATTGTCCCTTTCTATTCCCTCCCTCTTTCCTTCCTATGTCTTTAGTGCCCCCCGGTGCCTCCTTCCCATGTCTTTAGTGCCTCCCGGTGCCTCCTTCCCATGTCTTTAGTGCCCCCCCGGTGCCTCCTTCCCATGTCTTTAGTGCCCCCCCGGTGCCTCCTTCCCATGTCTTTAGTGCCCCCCCGGTGCCTCCTTCCCATGTCTTTAGTGCCCCCCGTGCCTCCTTCCCATGTCCTTAGTGCCCCCCGCTGCCTCCTTCCTATGTCCTTAGTGCCCCTTCCTGTCTTTAGTGCCCCCAGTGCATCCTTCCCATGTCCCTCTCACTGCCTTCCACACTTTGTCCCACCCCCGAAGCCAGCCTGCCTGCCTGTCTACCTCTCTCCCTCCCTCCCTGGCCAAAGCCAGCCTGCTTGCCTGCCTACCACCTTCCCTCCCTGCCCCGCAAAAAAAAAAAAGCCTCCCTCCTTCCTTTCCCCTGCTCTTACTGCCCTGCCGCTGCTGCTAAAGCCGACAGGAAGTCTTCTTTCAGACAGGCAGCGATTGGCTGGCCCAGAACGTTCTCTCCGACGTCAGAATTGACGTCGGAAAGAAGACTTCCTGTTGACTTTAGCAGTAGCGGCAGGGCGGTAAGAGAAGGGGACCCAGGGAAAGGAAGGAGGGAGGAACAGGAAATGATCGCCTATCCTGTTGTCCCCGAGCACAGCTTCGGGACGCTATCCCGAAGCTGTGTGTGGGGACAATGGGACAGGAGGTCTGAAAACGGACCTATGGTCATTTTAATCTTGCCGGCCCTGCCCGGACCAGCGGTTGAAGAACAGTGCTCTACAGCAGTGATTCCCAACCCTGTCCTGGAGGAACACCAGGCCAATCGGGTTTTCAGGCTAGCCCTAATGAATATGCATGAGAGAGATTTGCATATGATGGAAGTGATAGGCATGCAAATTTGCTTCATGCATATTCATTAGGGCTAGCCTGAAAACCCAATTGGCCTGGTGTTCCTCCAGGACAGGGTTGGGAACCACTGCTCTACAGTATCTCTCCCATACCCTTTACGTATCCAGAAAGCATGTATTATCAACATCGTCAGCATTTCCCGAGCCTAGCCCTAGGTTTTTCAATTAATGCTGTTCAGAAATTAAGAGTCAGTTTCATTTAACTTTATTCCAACCCTTTAGACAGGCTTGGTAACCTCTCTCACTCTTGGCCAGTATTCAGTCTTTGTGGCTGTGTCTCTTTCACCTCCTCAGTTGTATTTGGGGTGGGTTTTTTTTTTTTTTTAGCACTTCTCCCTCCATATTCACTGTTGCAGCATTTGCGGTTTTGATTATTTGCGGTTTTTAGCTTGCTGGCTCCTCGCCCCAATTACATCAGCTTGCATAGAGAAATCGCTGATTCCCAGCACTTTCTTTACTGTGTTTTGCCTCTCCTTCAGGAACAGGCCAGTCTCCCACCATGTTATTTGCGGTTTCACCATATTCACAATGGTTTTTAATAGAAAACAGCGAATATGAAAAAGTTATTCACCTTTTTTCTGTATTTGCGGGTCTGTTAATCTCCTATCACAGCGAATACAGAGGGAGAAGTGTACTAAATCTACTTCACATAAGTACTTGGGCTCAAGATGAGTTCTATTCAGATACAGGAGGTATTTCCTTGTCCTTGGAGAGTTAACAATATAAGGAATCCTTTTACTGTAATAAAAAGTGGCCTTAGCTTACACTGGTCTTTCTCATGCACCAAGGCCATTTTTAACACAGCTAGAAAATGACCAATTTTCCATTATCCAAATTAATGGTCCTGCACTAATGTTGCCATTACCATGCAATAATTAGCTTATGAACACTTACCCCCTGTTTTACTAAGGTGCGTTATGCGTTGTAGCACTCGCTAAATATATGTGCGCACTAACCGCTAACGCGTCCATAGACTAGCATGCAAGTGTTAGCATTTAGCAAGTGCTAAAACACTTAGCGCACCTTTGTAAAAGGAGCCCTTAGTGATACCAAATTTGTAGGCAGGAAGGCTTCTTACATTAATCCTGTGCTAATTAGTGGGCAATACATTACATTACATTACATTAATGACTTCTATTCCGCCTGTACCTTGCAGTTCTAAGCGGATTACAACAAAAAGATAACTGGACATTTCCAGGAATAGGAATACAATTAACGACGTAGGGCCTAATACAATAATGCAGACCTGCTAACTGATTAGTGCACAAAAAAGGTAGGTTAGGTTCTTACCTTTTCTAGTAGATAGGTGTGTCATTTTTGACAGATAAGGAATATCCACATGCTCACAAGCCATGCAAATCCACTCCAGCTTTGAAAACTTCCTCCTTCACTAGACGGCTCTGCTACCCTCTTCAGTTTGTACCAGCCCCATATAGAAACACTTCTGAAGGAGGGATGCAGGGAGACTCCCCGAACCACAACTCTATTCTGAAATCATAATAAACATGTTAAACATTGTCATTGAACAATTAAAACAGTGAAACAATTGTGCCAAACAGAAACATTTACGATGCTCAAGTATACCCCAATGTACTACAGCAATAGATTATCCTTTTTAGGCACAATTCTAGAAAAGATAGCTGTCTAATGCCAAAGTAGGCATGTTTAGGGGTGGAGAAGAAATTAGGCACCGCTAGGTGCGATTCTCTATAACAGTGTTTCTCAACTTGGTCCTGGAGTACTCCCTTGCCAGTCAGGTTTTCAGGATATCCACAATGAATAAGCATGAAAGAAATTTGCATATAAAGGAGGCAGTGCATTCAAATCAAGTTTATGCAAATTCATTGTGGATATCCTGAAAACCTGACTGGCAAGGGAGTATTCCAGGACTGAACTGAGAAACACTGCTCTATAGGACTGAGGTACCTATAATGTAGGCCTTTAAACCCTAGCCTATATTACAGGTGCCTAAGTTTTAAGTTGGGTGCCAGTAGACGCGATTCTGTAAAAGGTGCTTGTGCATGATTGACATATGATAGGTGCCTATCTTTATTTTAGATGTCATTTGCAGATGATATCAAAATCTGAAATAGAATAAAATATCCTGTAAGGAATAGACAATCCGAGTATGGATCTAAAGATACTTATCAAATGATCTAGAATTTAGCAGCCATAATATGAATAAATCCAGTTATGCTCTGGATTCTGCCTCATCCATGAACTGTTACCCAGCTGTAATGTTTTGAAACCAGCCAGAAGGGGTAGAAATGTGTCTCATCAAACACCCCCACACATTGAGTAGGCACAGAAGGTGCTTATGGTTTCTACTATCACTATACCATCGGTTTGTAAAATAAAACTGCTCCTCAAACTCTTTCCCAACACAATTTCTATCAGTGTCAAAATGAAATCAGTAGATAGTCTTCTTGAATCAAATCCTTAGGCATCATTTTTGGGATATGTTTCTGACTTACAAATCTTTAACTCTCGGTGATGTGTGTACTCTTTCAGATCCGAGTGTGAGGAAAGATATGTCCCTTAAGCCTACATAATTGTACTCTAAACTGAATTACCTCTTCAGTCTAGAGCGCTGGATGCAGTAGGAGATTGCAGTAGGGGAATCTGATCTGACTAGTGTTTCATAGCTATTTCTCTGATCCTTCCCAGGGTATTTATTCTTTTATTTATGACAGATTTTTTTTTTTTTTTTTTGCTTTTAACTTGAAACTTTAGAAAGCTTTTCTTTATTTATTGTCCATTCTGTTTAAGCTCATATAATCTTTAAATTGGGCTATATTTATTATAAGATTGCATTTGGTCATGCCCCACTTTACTTAGTTACATTACATTACATTACAGATTTCTATTCCGCCATTACCTTTCGGTTCAAAGCGGATTACAAAAAGAGTTATGGAAGAAGGGTTACAATGTTAGATCAGAGAAGGTTTCCAAGAGAGGGAAAAGTAGGATCTAGAGTTAGGGAGGGGATGGTAAGAGGGGGGTTAAGCTTTATCATGGTATTAAGCTTTATTAAGGGATTTCTTGAAGAGTATAGTTTTTATTTCCTTTCTGAACATCTTGTAGTCTGGGGTTGTTGTCAATAGGTTGGAGACTTGGTTGTCTATCTTCGCTGCCTGAGTGGCCAGTAGTCCGTTGTATATTTTTTTCCGTTTTACTTCTTTGATTGGGGGGTGTGTGTTTTTCTATGCCTGGTAGAGGTGGTTTGGATGAGTTGATAGATTTTCATTAGTTTCTCAAAGGAACAATAGAAGATCTCATGCCCTTTTCATATTTCATAAGAACATAACCAGTACCTCTGCTAAGTCAGACCAGGGGTCCATCACGCCCAGCAGTCCGCTCATGCGGCGGCCCATCAGGTCCAGGATCTGTATAGTAATCCTCTATCTATACTCTTCTATCCCCTTTTCCTTCAGGAAATTATCTAATCCCTTCTTGAAACCCAAAACTGTACTCTGTCCTATCACACCCTCTGGAAGCGCATTCCAGGTGTCCACCACCCTTTGGGTGAAGAAGAACTTCCTAGCATTGGTTATGAATCTGTCCCCTCTTAATTTTTCCGAATGCCCTCTCGTTCTTGTAGTTTTCAAACGTTTGAAGATTCTGTCCCTCTCCACTTTCTCCATGCCCTTCATGATCTTGTAAGTCTCTATCATGTTCCCTCTAAATCTCCGCTTCTCCAGAGAAAAGAGCTCCAGTTTCTCTAATCTTTCAGCATATGAAAGGTTTTCCATACCTTTTATCAATCATGTCGCTCTTTTCTGAACCCTCTCGAGTATCGCCATATCCTTCTTAAGGTACGGTGACCAATATTGGACACAGTACTCCAGATGCGGGCGCACCATCGCCCAATACAACGGCAGCATATCTTCTTTCGTTCTGGTTGTAATACCTTTTTGATAGTACCCAGCATTCTATTTGCCTTCTTAGAGGCCACTGCGCACTGTGCCAACGGCTTCATTGTGTTGTCCACTATTACCCCCCAATTGCCAGCCCTTCCATCATATAGCAGTACTTCGGGTTTCTGTTTCCTACATGCAAGACTTTACTTTTCTCTACATTAAACTTCATCTGTCATCTCATCGCCCACTCTTCTAATTTGTTCAGGTCCCTTTGTAAATCTTCACAGTCCTCTTTAGTCCCAACTCCACTAAATAATTTGGTGTTTGTCTGCATATTTTATTACTTCGCACTTCGTCCCTGTTTCTAGATTATTTATAAATACATTGAACAGCAGCGGTCCGAGTACCGACCCCTGCGGAACACCACTCGTGACCCTCCTCCAGTCCGAGTAGTGGCCCTTCACTCCTACCCTTTTCTTTCTACCCGCCAACCAATTTTTGATCTATCTATGTATATCTCCTTCCACCCCATGGTTCTTCAGTTTCCGTAGTAGGCGTTCATGGGGTACCTTGTCAAAGGCTTTTTGGAAATCTAAGTATACGATGTCTATGGGGTCCCCTTTGTCCATCCCTTTGTTAATTCCTTCGAAGAAGTACAATAAGTTTGTTAGGCACGATCTTCCCTTGCAGAAGCTATGTTGGCTTGTTTTCATCAGTTTATTCCTTTCTAGATGCTCGTTGATGCTGTCTTTTATCAGCGCTTCCGCCATCTTCCCCGGAACCGAAGTCAAACTCACCGGTCTGTAGTTCCCCGGGTCACCTCTTGATCCTTTTTTAAAGATGGGCATAACATTAGCTATCTTCCAATCCTCCGGGATCATGCCTGTTTTCAGGGATAGATTACAAACCTGCTGTAGTAGTTCCGCTATTTCTTCCTTTAGTTCTTTCAATACCCTAGGGTGGATTCCGTCCAGGCCCGGAGATTTGTCAGTTTTTAATCTATCTATCTGCTTGCGTATGTCTTCAAGGCTTACCTTCATGGATGTTAATTTTTTTGCTTGATCTCCTTTGAAGATTTTTTTCAGGTTCCGGCATGTTGGATGTGTCCTCTTTTGTAAATACTGACAAAAAGAACATGTTTAGTCTATCCGCCACTTCATTTTCCTCCTTCACCACTCCTTTCCTATCTCCGTCATCCAGCGGTCCCACCTCCTCCCTAGCCGGCTGCTTCCCTTTAACATATCTGAAGAATGGTTTGAAATTTCGTGCTTCCCTGGCTAGCCTCTCTTCATATTCTCATTTTGCTCTTCTAACCACGAGGTGACATTCTTTTTGATGCTTCCTGTGCTCTTTCCAGTTTTCTTCGGTTTTGTCCTTTTTCCATTTCCGGAATCAATTCTTATTATCTCCTATTGCTTTCTTTACTTCTTTAGTTATCCACGCCGGGTCTTTTGTTCGGCTCTTTTTGCATCCTTTTCTAAATCTGGGGATATACAGATTTTGCACCTCGCTCACCGTGTCCTTGAATAAAGACCAGGCTTGCTCTACAGTCTGCAATTTCTTTGAGCTGTTCCTAAGTTTCTTCCTTACCATTACTCTCATCACTTGGTAGTTTCCTTTCTTGAAGTTAAAAGTTGTCGCTGTGGTTCTCTTCCCCTTTGATATTCCTACTTCAACTTTGAACTTGATCATATTGTGATCGCTGTTTCCCAACGGCCCCACTACTTCCACTTCTTTTGCAGGTCCTCTTAGCCCATTGAGGATTAGATCCAAAGTGGCATTCCCTCTCGTCGGTTCTCTGACAAGCTGCTCCATGAAGCAGTCCTGTATAGCCTCCAGGAATCCGGTCTCTCTAGCGCATTTTCAGTTTCCAAGACTCCAGTCTATCCCGGGATAGTTGAAGTCTCCCATAACAATCGTGTTACCGCTTTTGCATTCTCGCTTCATCTCAACTTTGATTGTCCCAGGTGGACAATAGTACAGGCCCATCTTTATCTCAGGCCCATTCCTTCCCGGTATTTTAACCCACAGTGATTCCAATTTGTTGGTCGTTGCTGTTGTGTCCACTCTGGTCGAGTGTATGTTATCCTTTATGTATAGAGCTATTCCTCCTCCTTTCTGACCTGATATGTTTTAGTGATAGAGTTTGTACCCCTGGTAGTGCTATGTCCCATTTGTTTTCTTCATTCCACCATGTTTCAGAGACCCCAATGATGTCTAGGTTCTCTTTTTTGGCCATGACTTCTAGTTCTCCCATTTTGTTCCTTAGGCTCCTTGCATTAGTATACATGCAATTTAAGTCCTGGTATTTTTTTGCCTACATTTTATTTTCCTGTGCCTACGATCTTCCTATCATCCTCTTCTTGATCTGTCAACTCTTGTTTTTTGTCCGTTGTGTCTTCCCAATATTTTTCCCACTCAGTATCCTCTCGGGATACCTTCTTCCGAATCGTCGACTGTCGGCTTTCCCCTTCTCCTTCAAAAGTAAGAAATATCATGATCCTACTCTCATTTCAGGCAGCTTTCTATGATAAGGATTTCTGGCACTTATTATTTACATCTCATTCTTATGTACATTTTAGAAAACAGTTGAAAGCTTATCTTTTTTTCAAAATATTTGGTTGATTAAATCTTCATGGTTTCCTTGCTTTATTATTTAACTTTTTGTAAACCGCATTGAACTTTAAGGTTATGCAGTCTAGAAACTCGATTTTATGTTACTCTATATCATTCTTACATGTTAAGACATATATAATTTGATTAAATTTCAGTAGTGAGCAGGGGAGTCAAAGCCTATATTCCATCAGAAAAACAGGAGATATAGTAGGACTGGGTTATGGAGTCAGTACATCAAACCTTCAACTCCAACTCCTCTATTTTTCTACTGTCTAACTTTGACTCCTATCATATATAGTAAATCTAAGGGCTCCTTTTAGTAAGCTGCGATAGCATTTTTAGCGCACGCAGGATTTTAGCGCATGCTAAACCTGTGCTATGTGGCTAGAACTAACACCAGCTCAATGCCGGTGTTAAGGTCTAACACGCGCGCTAAAACCGCTATCGCAGCTAGTAAAAGGAGCCCTAAGAGAAAAGTAATTAATTACAAAAACATAGGATATTGTTTTATGTTTAAATTCCAGGTTGGACTGTACACTACTGTCATAATTCATTGTCTTATATTAATTTTGGGCCCAAAAAAGGCACTAGGTCAGGGGTGCCCACACTTTTTTGGCTTGCAAGCTACTTTTAAAATGACCAAGTCAAAATGATCTACCAACAAGAAAATTTTAAAAAGCACACTGTACACAGAGAAAATGTTAATTATCATTAAACCGCTTCAAACTTCACGGTATAGCGGTATATAAGAAATAAATTATTATTATTTGTATTCGGGGATTTTTTCAGAGGTCAAGGCAGATGACTTTAAAATATGCAATGTCACCTCAGTAACAACTATACAAAAATAGACAAATATACCCCTCCCCTTTTACTAAACTGCGACAGCGTTTTTAGCAAAGGGAGCTGCACTGAATGCCCCTCGCAGCTCCCAACGCTCATAGGCTCCCTACACTAAAAAACACTATCCCGGTTTAGTAAAAGGGGGCCATAGTGCAAAATATAGACAGCAGATATAAATTCTCAAAAACGTTTTGTCTGGTGATTTCATGAATCTCTGGTTGCACTTCCTTCTTCTGGAAATCCAATATTTCTTTCTTTCTGCCCCCTCCCCTTTTCTTTCTGTCTCTCTTTCTTTTTCTCCGCTCCTGCCTCCCCCCCCCAAGCAAGCTAGTGGATTTCTCCATTTCCCCAATTCTTTGTCTCTCCTTGCCCCTCACCAAGCCACCATGCCAATTTCTCCCTGCTTCCCTGAGCCAGGCCTGGCGCATACAAGCGCTGGGCCCACAAGCCTTCACCTCCGACGTCAATTCTAACATCGGAGAGGAAGTTCCAGGCCACCCAGGCAGGGATTGGCTGGCCCAGAACTTCCTCTCCAACATCAGAATTGATGTCGGAGGTGAAGGCTTGTGGGTTCAGCACTTGTACACGCCAGGCCTGACTCAGGGAGTCAGGAAGAACAAGATCACAAAGGCAACACGATCGACTCGTGTTGCCTTTGCGATCTACTGGTCGATCACGATCGATCATTTGGGCACCCCTGCACTAGGTCTTATTTTCAGGGTAGGTCTTATTTTTTCATGTACAATGATCATCTCTCCCTTCCTCTCCTCCACCCCAATTCTTCCTATTTCCTTTCTCTCCCCCGTATGTGCAGCATCTTTCCTCCCCTCTCACCCATTCCCTTGTGCAGTATCTTTCTATCCCTCCCATCCCTTGTGCAGAAGAACCCTTGCAGCTTCTAGCCCTCCCTCCCTCTCATCCCTTGTGCAGCAGAACCCTTGCAGCTTCTAGCCCTCCCTCCCATCTCCCTGCCGCACACCCCTCCGCTGACCCTTCCATCTCTCCCCTGCCAACCACGAGACCAAAATACCTTGTAACAAACGGCAACGTCAGCAGCAATCTAGACAGGCTGCTTCGCTGCCTTCTGCCCGGGCGTCGTTCTGCCACATCACTGATGATGTCATCAGTAACACGGCATATGGAATGCCCCGGCGAGAGAAGGCAGCATGCCTGTCTAAATTGCTGCTGACGTTGCCGTTTGTTACAAGGTATTTCAGTCTCGCGGTTGACGGGGGAGAGATGGAAGGGTCAGCGGAGGGGAGGGGCAGGGGAAGCGCTGCTGCCACCGACTAAGGCTTATTTTCGGCGGTAGGGCTTATATTAAGACCTACCCCAAAAATCATGCTAGAGATTATTTTCAGGGTAGGTCTTATTTTGGGGGAAACATAGTATTATTTTCAAAGCTAAAATAGAGATTAACAACTCCAGTAGGTGAAAATGGACTCATGCTCTTTCAGTGGGAGCTGGAGAGAAACAGAGCTGACTGAAAGGGTTATTTTTAAATACAAGCTCATCGAAACAGAGGTTCCAGCCTCCAACCCCTCCATAGAAAAAGAGACCAACATCTCCCCAGCTTTAAAACTAGAAATCTATTAATTAACACTAACAGCACATAGATGTGCCAGACTGATAGGGTATAAGTAAGTATGTATGAGTAAATAGTTTAATGTGAGTGTGGGGGTTATTAATGGTCTATATCAGTGGTCTCAAACTCGCGGCCCGGGCACCACATACGGCCCGCCAGGTACTATTTTGAGGCCCTCAGTATCTTTATCATAATCACAAAAGCAAAATAAAAGTTTCTTGATCCTACGTCTCTAGCTATAAATTACAATATTATTATTAGGACTTAGCCAAAAGGAAAGATTTATAAACTATAAACCTTGTAACCCATTCTGAGCTACTGGGAGGATGGGATAGAAATTGAATTAAATAAAATAAAGAGTTTTACCTCATGCAAAATTGTCATTTCTTTAATAAGACATTAACTTTTTTTTTTTTTCTGAGGCCCTCCAAGTACCTACAAATCCAAAATGTGGCCCTGCACAGGGTTTGAGTTTGAGACCACTGGTCTATGTATAGTTGCTTCCTGCATGTGCTTACTATCTTTGATACATGCCAAATGTTTTCTGAATGCTTTGCATATCTCATGTAGCCTATTGTTTTCCAACCGCTGCTATTTGGCAGAATTCAAATATCCCTAGATATTTTACTCTCCAAAGGCCAGAAAAACTGACCAGAGTCTTTTAATCTTCCTGGACCAAGTAAGAAGGTTGTGTACACATTGAGGAATATTGGTCTTCTGAATAATTTTTATTAGGTAATTTATTTAGGTAATTATTTCTATTAAGCAAGACTTCACATAGAAATTACCACAAAATATAGTAAATCGTTCTTCAGATTATGTTAGACTTAGTAAAAGAGCTCCTAAATAAAATACAAAACTGTGCTAAAAAGTGACCCGTACTGAGGCCACTTTTAGCACAGCTGTAAAATGGCTCATTTCCTATTTCCCCTATTAATGGCCGTGCACTAATTTCCCAATTAGCATATGGCCATTAGTGCGGAAGTCCTTACCGACACCTATTTTGTAGGCAGTAAGGGCTCCTGAACTAAACACATGCTAATCTCATTGTGCAACAGGATGCCTGAATACACCCTGTAATAAATAAGCATTAGGAATTATCTCAGCTTAGTAAAGAGCCCCTTATTTTAGTCAACGGGATACTCTGTTATATGGTGTTGGCTTTTTGTGAATTAATTTCTTAACATTTGTGACGTTTGCAGTGAGTGATGGACTGGAGTTAAGGCCGAAGTACAATGGGATTGTACACTGTTTCAGCACTATCTGGAAGCGTGAAGGCTTGCGGGGACTTTACCAGGGAGTAACTCCAAACATGTGGGGTGCAGGTGCATCCTGGGGGCTCTATTTTTTCTTGTAAGTATCAACTTCTTATTCAGAACTGTCCAGATAGTGCTGGTTTGTAATAATCCAAAAAGGACAGAATAAGCAACGATTTTAATTCATCTTCTAAATCGAATGCAGGGATTCTGAATTACTTCATGTACAGAAATACATGAAAAAGTGTGAATAAGAAAATTGGCCCATTTTTAATTCATCTGTTTCCCTCCCACTTGAGTATCATACATCCTATTTACTTTTCTAGTGCAATAGGTATGTCATTCTGGATGATGGGTAATATTCTAGTGCTCATGAGCCCTGTTTTTGAATCTCATGAGCTCAGTTTTTGAATCTCTCCTCCTTTACTAGAGAGCTTTGGTACCCCCCTCAGTTTTTTTTTCAAGCGAGCCAGAAAGAGTCTTTCTAATTTTTATTTTTGTTGGTCTGTTTGGTCTTTTTCATGTTTTGGGGATGGGTTTGCTTGATGTCGGTCCTAGGAGCTCCCCAAGCTCTACCTGCATGGAGGAGAAGCCTTTTTGAAGCACAGGGTCCATTCCCCTTGTAGCATTGTATGCCTGCTGTATTGCAGGGGCTTGCGTGCGGGCTGGTTAGCGTCTGTAGGGGGCTCAGCACAGTCTCACAGGATGCCTGCTGTGTTTCACCTCCCCACTTTTGTGTGTCCACAAGTCCACAGGAGTTAGAGCATGGCTGCCCAAGTCCGATCCTAGAGATCTGCTGGCAGGCCAGGTTTTCTGGATATCCGCAATGAAAATGCATGAGAGAGATTTGCCTGCACTGCCTTCTTGGTATGCAAATCTCTCTCATGCATGTTCATTGTGGATATCCAGAAAACCTGGCCTACTAGTAGATCTCGAGGATCGGACTTGGGCAGCCCTGGGTTAGAGGCTCAGACACCAGTCAGACTGGCAACCCGAAGATTCAGCGCTGGAAATGCATTCCATTTTGAGGCAATAATTTCTTCTCCCAGATCCAGCTACCTTTGGAGCTGAGGCAGGCTGCAGCACATTGCTAGCTGATCACAATGAGTAAGGCTGTTATAGACTATGAAGGAAATGGGGGGGGAGGTCTGTAAATCTTATTTTTAAAGGTTCTGCTTGTTCCTTTCCCCCCACTCTAAACCTAAAATTGTTAGGTTTTTTTTCTTTTTGTTTAAGTATTTAAAACACTGCCACTGTGTCCATCTTGGATTACTCGTTGTGTTTTCTGTTTTTGGGGTGGGTTTTTTTTTTAACATTCTCTGTAAGTTTCAAATCACCTCATTTTGCCTCAAAACTGGCAGAGATGGAGTCCTTGGGTTTTTAATCCTAATTCATACCAGATTTGCACTGGATGGATGCCCAAAATATGCCCTTGTGCCACATGCCATGCAGCACATGAAGGGAGACAGGAGCAGTCAGTTTAGCCTCCCCTTTGCTCTATGGGGCCGAGAAGTGGTTGGGCAGTCCGTTGGCTGGGGTTAAATTCCTTCAAAAGGCCTGAAATGGTGGTCATCATAAAACGCAGAGACCGTGGAGCCCAAGAGATGCTAGCTGGAGTCATCTAAAGCAGTGTTCTTCAACAGCTGGTCCGTGGACTGATGCCGGTCCGCAGAAATTTTCTGACGGCCCATAGGGCCGGCACGTGCATTAGGCCCCTGACAGTGCTCTTCAGTGCTTGGACCCGTGCTCTTCAACATCTTTATAAATGATCTGAACATTGGTACGATGAGTGAGGTAATTAAATTTGCGGGCGATACAAAGTTATTCAGAGTAGTGAAGACCCAGGGGGATTGCGAAGATCTGCACTGTGACATAATCATGCTCGAAGAATGGGCATCATCATGGCAGATGAGGTTCAACGTGGATAAGTGTAAAGTGATGCATGTAGGTAACAAAAATCTCATGCACGAATACAGGATGTCCGGGGCGGTACTTGGAGAGACCTCCCAGGAAAAAGACTTGGGAGTTATGATCAACAAGTCGATGAAGCCATCCACACAATGTGCGGCGGCGGCGGCAGCGAAAAGGGCAAACAGAATTCTAGGAATGATTAAGAAGGGGATCATGAACAGATCAGAGAAGGTTATCATGCCGCTATACCAGGCCATGATGCGCCCTCACCTGGAGTACTGCGTCTAGCACTGGTCGCCATACATGAAGAAGGACACAGTACTACTCGAAAGGGTCCAGAGAAGAGCAACTAAGATAGTTAAGGGGCTGGAGGAGTTGCTGTACAGCAAAAGATTAGAGAAACTGGGCCTCTTCTCCCTCGAACAAAGGAGATTGAGAGGGGACTTGATCGAAACATTTAAGATGCTGAAGGGAATAGACTTAGTAGATAAGGACAGGTTGTTCACCCTCTCAAAGGCAGGGAGAACGAGAGGGCACTCTCTAAAGTTGAAAGGAGATAGATTCCGTACGAACATAAAGAAGTTCTTCTTCATCCAGAGAGTGGTAGAAAACTGGAACTTTCTTCCGGAGTCTGTCATAGGAGAAAACACCCTCCAGGGATTTAAGACAAAGTTAGACAAGTTCCTGCTGAACTAGAACCTACGCAGGTAGGGCTAGTCTCAGTTATGGTACTGGTCTTTGACCAGAGGGCTGCCGCATGAGTGGACTGCTGGGCATGATGGACCACTGGTCTGACCCAGCTGCGGCAATTCTTGTGTTCCTGAACAGACAGCAGATGTAAATCAGTCACTAAATTAAAAAATAAAATCATTCCCCCCTACCGTTGTTGTCTCCCTCCCTCCATGCTGTGCCTTGCCTTCTGGCCTGCCTCCTCACCCCCCTCATCCCCGGTGTTATCTTTGGGCTAGCTCCTTCTTCCTCAGTGCTGCAGTACACAAAGCCGTGGGCAGCAGCTCCTTGCGTGTCCCGCTCCTCATCTGAAAGCCTTCCCTCTGATGTTGCGACGTCAGAGAGAAGGTTTCCGGTTCAGGCACAGGATGCGCGTAGGAGCCTCTGCCCACAGCTTTGTGCATTGCAGCACTGAGGAATGGAAGCCGGCCTGAAGACAACGCCGCATCGATTCACACCGTGGACCAGGTGGATTCCTTGGTAGTGAAGGTTATCAGATGCACATCCCTTTTTTTATTTTATTTTTATTGATTTAGCAAACTTTACAAACTGCACAAGAAATAGAGTATATTCCAACAAAATGCCATCAATATACAACATTGCAAAACAAAAAGACAAGCAATAAATGGAACTTAACTGTTCCTTAGACCACTAATTGCTTTGGAGAGAGAAAAAAGGAAAATTAAAGGGAGAAAACTTTTTTTTTTTTTTTTTTAACATTATATCTTAAAGAGAACAGACTTAAACGTCATTGCCTGGCTTTTTTCATTTTTGAGCTACTTCCCTACTACTGGTTAACCCCTTAAGGTCTAAAAAGGCTCGTAGATGGTCTGGGATAAAGAAGACTTATTTGAGGCCTTGAAACTTAACATAAATGTAGCTCCCAGCCTCCTTGTCTCCTCTCTCATTCCGAAGAATAACTTCCGTCTTTCCTGAGTTGCTTTGGTTACATCATGGTACAACCTTATATGTTGACCACAAAAGAATATTCCTGGCTTTTTAATGAACAGTCTCATGATAGAATTTAGATCTTGCTCAAATATAAAATTAACAATTAAAGTAGCTCTTTTAATAATATCTGAAGATGAATTCTCTAATACTGCAGTAAGATTTTTTAAATCATTATCAGTGGCCAGATTCTCACCCATAGGTACAGATGCATATCCCTAACAAGTGCATGAGACAGGGTTTTACAGGTTATGTAGACTGCAAAGTGGATGCGATTCTTATTGGACAAGAATCAGTGCAGCTGCTGCAGCAGCAGCTTCTTTTGTGTCGCACGCCCGTCATACTAGGTTGCGGAGTCTTGATCCAGTGAAGGGCCAGTCTTTGTCCCAGCTCTGAATAGATGGAGTGAATTATGTATCCGATGCTCTCTATGACATCATCTGAGTCATGAGCCTAGTTTCGGTTTCTTTGATCTCACCCTGCAAAATGCTAGGTCAGGCAATGGGTTGGAGATTCGTCCTCCAAGGCTACCCTCCACAGACTTCTTTTCAAGGGTCAAATGTTGCTCTGAATGGGACTGAATGATCACATGACCAGCTTGGCAGATTGTTGGCAGACTGCAAACCTCTCGTGGCTCTGGGCGGTGTAATTTTCATGGTTCTAGGCACTTTTCGGCAGTGCTGCGCAGCAACCATCTCTTAGAGCCATGGATCCAGGCAGAGATTCTCAGGTGGAGCCAAACTTCCAGTTTCGTCCAACCTTCACAAAAGCACAATGACACCGTGTCCGGATTGAGTCCCCTGAAGATAAGGGGACATCTTCTTCACCTTTTTTGGACTCAAAACGGCCCCAACAGAAAAATTAGTAATTACTTATGGCAAGATCCCTGACAAATGACACTCACATACCCAAATTTCTAACCTCAGTTTATATTTGAGTCAACATTTTTTACTCCTCTTTTTGGGGGGGAAACAGTTACCTCTGTTTATATTTGGATTGATTTATATGCGAGTATATATGGTACTCCAGCTCAGGGCTTGAGGTAGAGATGCAGCATAGGAGCAAAGGGTCATTTTGAGTTTAAGTGGGGCACTTTTACCTCAGATGGCCCTTTTTGGAAGATCTCCTTGGTGGTCCAAGTAGTCCCATGCCCTCTCTTAACTACCACTACTACCGCCATGACCTTGTGGTCAGAAAGCAGAACCAATGCCTAATTGCTCCTGCCTCTTGCACCCTCATCTTCAAAAAGATACTTTCAACTTCAAAAAGGTGGTGCCCAACTCCAAGCAGTGTGTCCCAAAGTACCAGTAAAGGTTAATAAGGGAACACTTTTGAACCTTCAAATTAGTTGCAGTAGTTTGCAGATTATTTAATTATTAAGACTTAGATAATGAGAGAAAAAGAATGCACCTTCACATGCGTTACTGTTAAAGAAAAATGGCGCTACATCTCCCAGAATTCTTAAGCACAATACACTCAGACGCTCACTTCCTCTCGAGTAGATTCAAGAAACACATACTGCTTAAAACTAAAAATACCTCATACACATACACTGGTACAATTCTAAATTCTGACATACAATCCTGTCGGATATCAGTTCATAAAAACCTAAAATTGGTGTAGCGACTTTTAAAATAGGTCATATTCTTTCAAAGGAGCAAAGCAGTTTAGCAAAGCAAGCAAACCATACATTCATGACACACCCCCTTTCAGCTGGGAAACTTCATTTGTCTAACTTTCAGCAGTGATAAGAGAAAAAAATAACAATTTTAAGATAGTACTCAAAAATATTGTCATTACAATGTAAGTTTAACCCTGGACACGTCCCCTAGCATTCCCTGTTTATTTAATTGTTCTTCAGTTGCCATACACAAAAAAAACCTCCTGGTATAAGCAAAAAAAACCTTACATCCTCAACCCAGGTTTGTTTGTTTTTTCTAATCACAGTGCTTCTGCAAAACAGACCAGCATATAAAACATAAATTTCTCTAGCCATGTCTTATCCAGCACTCGTATATCTAGGAGCAACCTCACATAAAACACTGAGTGTTGTTAAGGGGCACATAGAAACTGCATGGCAGTCCGACATGGCTCCATCTCTGGCTGTTGAGCATGGTGATTCATGGCAGTGCATCATGGTTCCATCCCTGGATGTGGAGCACCTCTTCCTCTAGTGGTGGTGCATGCTGTGTCCCTGGATGTACAATGCAGCTTTCCCCTGCTGATCCGCATAGCTGTTGTGAATGATTGAGTGGCTTCACCTGGCTATTTCATATGGCCTCAACTTCACTCCGCATGCCTCCTTCTCTAGACATTAAGCATTGAATTCCTTATCTTTCAACATGTTTCATTGTTTATTAAAAATTTGATTAAACGCTTAACATAACATTCCAATCATTGTACATTAAAAAAAGTTAAAATATAAAAAGGGGGAACAAACTACAAGTAGTAGACAAAATCTTCATACATTTAGACATACTTGATTAGGGAAGGGCGATTGTAAACAAGAGGAAAAGAAGGAAGAAATACAATTTTTAAGTAAAGTAAACATAAAAGGCTAACACAGTGGGATAAGAAGAAGTGGGAGTTGGCTTCAAAATTAAAAAAAAACTGAAGGATTGGAAAATTCATTCATAGGCATCTTTAAAACAAAAAAACATTTTAAACTGATCTTGAAACTTATCCAAACTTTGTTCTGATCTTATAAATAGTGGGAGGGAATTATTTTTCTGGATGTTGAGTGTGGATTCACCTGCCTGTTCAGCTTGGTGCTGTTTCTGCTGGTTTGGCATGGTTCCATCTCTGGTTGTGAAGCACATTCCACCTCCCGGTGCGGTGGGACTCTGTTTTTAGCTGTACAAAGCAGCTTCAGCTGCTGGTTCGTGTTTGTTCCATCTCGTGTGGAGCATGGCTCCAGCTGCCTGTCTTCTGGCTGGACAGCACAGCCTCTTCTCTGGCGGTCCATGTCTGTGTGTTGAGTATGTTTTTCCTTTAGAGAATGACATGGGGACAAATTTTTCCCCTTCCCTTTGGGAACTCATTTTCCCGTCCCGTCCTGGCGAGTTCTTTTCCTGTCCCTGCCCATTCCTGCAAGCTGCATCATCTGCACAAACCTCAAACACTTTAAAATCATAATTGTTTAAGGCTTATGTGGTTAAGGCAGAGCTTACAGGAATGGGACAAGGATGGGAAAATTGAGGTCTCGTATCATTCTCTAGTTTCCTTATTGCTCCTTCCCTGATTATTAAGCATAGTCATGATGTGGCCCCTGCAGTGCTCCATTCCAGCATGGGGCGCCTTCCTTTTGCTGATGGTTGTATACAGCCCTTTTCTCAGATGCATATGTCTTTTCATCTGCCAGTGAAGACACTTCCCTGGCTGTTGAATGTGGATCCTTGTGCCTCTGTCTTCCCAGGTTTTCTGGCTGCAAGGGTTTGGAGTGTAGGCTCCACTTTTTTGACGGTCTCAGCCTGACTGTTTCATTTTTTGCAATGGGTGGAGCAGGTCTCACTCCTGGAAAACCTGACATGATTTTCCAATTTCCCTTCGGAGGAAATGGTTTGTTCCAGTAGTGTACAGCCCCTGTTTTGAGGCAGTTCTTTGGTTGATTGTTTTTTGAAAAATACAATTGTTTTGTAGCCCTTTTCTCAGTGTCTTAGGGGGCCGCAGACCACTTGGGGTCTTTTTCTTTCCATGTTTTGCTCTCTATCCCTCCCTTCTGAGGACTGCTTTGCTACATCCCACTTGTCCTTGGATTAATCTGTTGGTGATGACAGGGAAATAAAAGTTATGTTCTTACCTGATAATTTTCTTTCCTTTAGTCACAGCAGATGAATCTAGGGTCCTTTATATTTCTTCTTTGTTCTCTAGAAATTTGCCCTGCTGACTGAGTTTGGATTGGTTGTTGGCAATGTCATGGCACTTTGAAGAGGGAGTTTTATGCCGATTGTCTTTCACATTGATCCTGCTACTTTGTTACAAGGAATACTGGCTACCAGTGAGCTTACCATCCTGTATATGACAGAGCTCAGTTTGGTGTTTATCTCTGCTTGCTGGTGGATGATCTTAGCCCACTCATCTCTGGATTCATCTGCTGTGACTAAAGGAAAGAAAATTATCGGGCAAGAATATTATTTTTCCTTTTTTTAAGTGCCCCTTTTACAAATCCACAGTAGCAATGCTGCCGTACTACGAGATGTACCAAAGCCCATAGGAATTGAATGGGCTTCAGTGCAAGTAAAAGATCCCCTAAGTCTTTGTTTTGTGGCCAAATTTAAAAATTTTCCATATATCGCTCGCAGTACTCCAGCAGGATAGATTTATGAACCATTTCCTTTTGGAAATATTTATCCAGTAGTCAATTTTTTGAGATCGTCTTTAATTTATTCTTATTAATAAAAAAAAAATTGGTTTTAAATATGTTTTGGTTTTGAACTTTTGCTTTTTTTACCATATCCCTTTTTGGAATACTTTTAATGTGTTGATATTTTTATGCTGTTTTATAAGAAAAACACAGAATGAGTAAGAAAAGGTATTCATATAAGACAATATGCTGTTTGTGTTGACTATGAATATTACCAGATATATAACTAATGTGGATTATTGCGAAAATATATTTTGGATATTTCTGTACAATAGTCTCAATATCTGTGCTTTTTATCTTTCAGTTATAATGCTATCAAAGGCTATAAGAAGGAAGGAAGAGCAGAAAGTCTTTGTGCAACAGAGCACCTGTTGTCTGCTGCTGAGGCTGGTAAGTAAAATGAATTACACTTCTCCCTCAATATTCGTGGGGGTTAGGGACAGAGCTGGGTCGTGAATATTGAAAATTTGCAAGTAACTTTTGGGCCAGCTCTGACCCACCACCGCCTTCTCCCCGGCATCCCGGACCTTACCTGGTGGTCTAGCGGACTTTTGGGGCAGGAACGATCTTCCTAAGCTCCTGCCTCGTGCAGATCATTCATACAAAATGGCTGCCGTGAGTTCCTGTAGTCTCTCGAGACTGCGACGGGAACTCCCCGCAGCCATTTTGTATAAGTGATCTGCACGGGGCAGGAGTGTACGAAGATCTCTCTTGCTCTGAAAGCCCGCTAGACCACCAGGTAAGTTCCGGGGAGGTCTGGGATGCAGCGTTTCTTTTCCCCCTCCCAAAAAATTCTCGAAGAACCATCCGCGGATACTGAAACTGCGGATTCGGAGGGAGAAGTGTATGCTAAGTCGGGGGGGGGGGGTTAGCATGGGGACACTTGCTGTCTTTCCTAGAGTATCTGAACATATATACATATGTAGAAAAATTAAAGACAAAAAGAGACCATATGGCCTTTATCCCAGGACAAGCAGGCAGCATATTCTTGACTGATGGGTGACGGCACCGACGGAGCCCCGGTACGGACAATTTTAGAGTGATTGCACTCTAAGAACTTGGAAAGTTCTAGTAGGCCGCACCGCGCACGCGCGAGTGCCTTCCCGCCCGACAGAGGCGCGCGGTCCCCAGTTTCTTAGTTTCCGCGGAGCTAAGAAGACGCGTTTCCTCAACGGCCGTTGAAGAAAATTTTTCGATCTTCCCGCTCGCCTATCTATGCCATGTACTATCCTTTCCTCTCTCTTGGAGTTCCAATGTATGTGTCCCAAGCTTTCTTGAATTCAGATACAGTCTTCACCTCCACCAGAAGGCCGGTTCATGAATTCACCACACTTTCCATGAAGTATTTCCATGAAGTATTTTCTGTCCTCTTTCACCTTCATCCCATGACCCCTCATTCTAGAGCTCCCTTTCAAATGAAAGAGACTCCTCTCCTATGCATTTATGCCACAGATGTATTTTAATGTCTCTTATCATATCTAACCTCTTAATGGAAGCTAATGGATTTTTTTTTAATGGTATGAACCCCCCCCCCTTTCTCCTGTAATTGATTGTTATTTCAGTAGGCATTGTTAAACATGGGGGTTCATAGGTTTTTGAGCCAGCAGGCCTTGAGCATTTGAGCATGCACAGATGCTCAAGGCCCTGCACTGGCCAAGTCAGTGCATAACTTTGTCAGCATCTGCCAGAGAAGCAAGTAAGAGCAAAATCCTGTTATTAGGTGGGGGAAGCAGGAAATGTTGGTTGCTGCGATGGGGGAGGGGGCTTGGGTATAAGGAAGAAATGCTGGTCATGGGAGGAGTGGAAGCAGAGGCAGAAAATTTGGAGTTGCTGTGGGAGTGAGGTGTTAAGAAAGAAAAGCCAATCATAGTGGGGTGGGGGTGAAGGCAACGGCGAGAAATGAAGGTTACTGTAGAAGGGCAAAGTGAGATTGAAGAAGAAATGCCATTCATCAGGTGACTAGAGAGAGATCTGAATATATTTCTGGTTTAAAAAAAGCCAAAAATGGGGGTCTTGGTTATATTTGAGTATATATGGTATTTAGTGTTCTTTGTGGCTTCTTGCACAATGGCTCTGTAATGCTGTTTCAGTCATAAATGCATGTTAGATAAGTGAAAGTGTAAAACATACGAGATCGATACATTACAATTTTGGTGTGGCTCAGCTATTTGTCAGATGTTGTGATATGATGTAATTAAAATAAAGGTAGTTTTAAAAAAAATATAGCAAGAAAATGACCTTGGATTGCTGCAGGAGATCCCAGCAGTCATCTTGTGATCTGAACCAGCATGGACAGGAGTGAGTCTCCTGCCCATTCTGTTTCCAGTTAAAAAATGACTGCTAGGACCTCCTGCAGGAAAGTCTCATTAGCCATTGCAAATGGAGAGGCGACATAAGGCAGAAATGATTGGAGTTCTTTACTGCTTCCAAAGACTAGTAGTCCACCAGGCCTTTTTAAGATAAGCCCAAGGGGGTGGGGGTGAGTTTTGCATTTAAGCTGAACTCTGAAATTTGGTGACCTCTGTTCTGGTTATGTTTAATGCCAGAAGTTCTCAATTGGGTAGAGATTTTGGATTTCTTCCAGTCAACAACTGCTTTTGCTCAATGACAAGGGACACTGTACTCCTTGGAATATGCATCACCTGTAAAATGTTTGTTGAAATCATGCACTTCTGTTGTGTCTTAATGTGTTCCTTTGCTTTTACTATTCCACTGACGATTTATAGACATCCCACTACCACTTCCTGTCATGCAACCCCAAGCCATAATTTTTAACAGATATTTGATAGACAAATTCAAATACTCTGGCTTGCATTCTTTACCTGGAAATCACTTTAATCATGTGAGCCTGGCCACCAAAAAGGCAGAAAGGGCTTTTTCATTAAAAGCACCTTTCTTGTACAATCCACTCTCTAATCCTGGACAAGGGGGTTATGCATCCCATGTCACAAGACTGCTTGTAGGAAGCCTCGCTTACATAATTTTTTTCAGACCCTCCTCTCTTATATCAGGACTGTCCTTGGGACTCCAGTTGCTTTCCTACAAGTGTGGCAGTAAAGAGCTACTCTCTTTTTCCGCTCGTGTTTTATTTTGGGTCCCAAGGTTTGTAAAAAAAAAAGGTGACAATAGTTACCGCGTTTAATATTTGGTTTAATAAACACAGCCTGCATCTTGTACATACTGTCTGCAGTTTTCTCTCTTGTTTTTTTGCTTGCTGTTCTTGAATTGCAGACATCGTTGGATTTCCTTGTTGTTTTAATAGCAGCTCCGTTCCCGATATATACGAACATTACTTTGTTGTATTAATTTACATTATTTATTCTTAGCTCACCAGTATAATTTCTTGGATCTAAAGAGGACTTGAGCTAATTTCACCATAATAATTTTTCTTGTAATTTTGATTAACTTTTGTTAAGTATGGATTTATTGTTTAATGACTGTAATTTGCTTTGGTTAAATTTGCTTTCTGTACAAGTTATACTTGATATTATATTGAAATCAATAAAAAATAAATATAAAAAAAAAAGAATTGCCGCTGCTGGGTCAGACCAGTGGTCCATCATGCCCAGCAATCCGCTCACGTAGTGGCCCCCAGGTCAAAGACTAGTGCTCTAAATGAGTCCAGCCTCATCTGTATACGTTCCAGTTTAGCAGGAACTTGTCCAACTTTGTCTTGAATCCCTGGAGAGTGTTTTCCCCTATAACAGACTCCGGAAGAGCGTTCCAGTTTTCTACCATTCTCTGGGTGAAGAAGAACTTAAGAACATAAGCAGTGCCTCCACCGGGTCAGACCATAGGTCCATCCTGCCCGGCAGTCCGCTCCCGCGGCGGCCCAAACAGGTCACGACCTGTCTGAATCACCAGAAGGGGCTCCCTTGCCACCTTGGTTTCTCATTGAAATCCTATCTTCCCATCGTACCTAACCCTCCGGTCTTGCACATGCACGACCTGTTGGGTTTCTATACTTATTACCTGGTTAGCTTTCTATACCTGTGTTACATCCCAGCACCTCTCTCAGTATCCCACGATCCCTTTATCCCTCAGGAATCCGTCCAATCCCTGTTTGAATCCCTGTACCGTACTCTGCCTGATCACTTCCTCCGGTAGCGCATTCCAAGTGTCCACGACCCTTTGGGTGAAAAAAAACTTCCTTGCATTTGTTTTGAACCTATCTCCCTTCAGTTTCTCCGAATGCCCCCTCGTACTTGTTGTCCCCTTCAGTCTGAAGAATCTGTCCCTATCCACCCTCTCTATGCCCCTCATGATCTTGAAGGTCTCTATCATATCTCCCCTGAGCCTCCTTTTTTCCAGAGAGAAGAGCCCCAGCCTATCCAACCTCTCGGCATATGGGCAGTGTTCCAGCCCTTTTACCAGTTTCGTTGCTCTCCTTTGGACTCTCTCAAGTACCGCCATGTCCTTCTTGAGGTGTGGCGACCAATACTGAACGCAGTATTCCAGATGTGGACGCACCATCGCTCGATACAATGGCATGATGACTTCCCGCGTCCTGGTTGTTATGCCCCTCTTTATGATGCCCAGCATCCTGTTGGCTTTTTTCGAGGCTGCTGCGCACTGTGCAGATGGCTTCAGTGATGCATCCACCAGCACACCCAAGTCTCTCTCAAGTCTGCTGTCTCCCAACAATGCCCCCCCCAATTTGTAGTTGAACAACGGGTTCTTTTTCCCTATATGCATGACCTTGCATTTTTCCACGTTAAAGCGCATTTACCATTTGTTTGCCCAGTCTTCCAGCTTGTCCAGGTCCCTTTGCAGGTCCTCACACTCCTCCCTGGACCTAACTCTATCGCACAGTTTGGTATCGTCTGCAAATTTTATAACCTCGCACTTTGCCTCCTTTTCCAGGTCATTGATAAATATGTTGAAGAGTAACGGCCCCAGCACCGATCCCTGTGGCACACCGCTCGTGACTCCCCGCCAGTCAGAATATTGGCCCTTCACTCCGACCCTCTGCAGTCTACCCGACAACCAGTGCTTGATCCATCTGTGCACATCCCCTCCCACCCCATGGTTCCACAGCTTCCTAAGCAGCCTTTCATGTGGCACCTTGTCGAAAGCCTTTTGAAAATCGAGGTAAATGATGTCTATGGGTTCCCCATTGTCCACCCGATTGCTTATTCCCTCAAAGAAGTACAGAAGGTTCGTTAGGCACAACCTTCCCTTACAGAATCCGTGCTGGCTTGTTCTCAGTAGGCCATTCCTCTCGATGTGCTCGCAAATGCTGTCCTTGATCATAGCTTCCACCATCTTCCCTATAATTGAAGTCAGGCTCACTGGCCTGTAGTTCCCGGGGTCACCCCTCGATCCCTTCTTGAAGATAGGTGTGACATTCGCCAATTTCCAGTCCTCTGGTACCTCACCAGTTTTCAAGGATAGGTTGCAAACATGCTGGATTGTGCCCGCTATTTCTTGTCTTAGTTCCTTCAGAACCCTTGGGTGGATCCCGTCCGGGCCCGGTGATTTACCGCATTTTAACCTGTCTATCTGTTTGAGGACATCCTCCTTACTTACCTCTATGTGCTCCAATTTTTCGGCCTGTTCCCCACTCATGAGCTCCTCTGAGTCCGGTATATTAGATGTGTCTTCGCTCGTGAAAACCGACGAGAAGAACGTGTTCAACCTCTCAGCTACCTCTTTATCCTCCTTAATCACTCCCTTCCTATCCCCATCGTCCAACGGCCCCACCTCCTCTCTCGCTGGTCGCTTCCCCTTTACGTAACTGAAGAATGCCTTGAAGTTTTTCGCCTCCCTGGCCAGCCCCTCTTCGTATTCCCCTTTCGCTTTTCTAACCTCTTGGTGGCATTCCTTTTGGCATTTCCTGTGCGCCTGGTGATTTTCCTCCGTTGGGTCCTTTTTCCATCTCCGGAAGGATACTTTTTTGTCATTTATTGCCCTCTTTACTTCAGTTGACATCCAAACCGGGTCCTTTGATCGCTTGTTCTTGCAGCCTTTCCTGAAACTGGGGACGTACATTCTTTGTGCTTCCTGCAGGGTGTCCCTGAATAGGGTCCAGGCGCTTCCCACAGTCTCCATCCTAAAGATGTTTCTGAGCTTCCTCCCCACCATTTCCCTCATAGCAACATAGTTCCCTTTCTTGAAGTTGAGCGCAGTTGTTGCGGTCCTCCTTACTATGGGTGTCCCCCTTTCTAATGTGAATCTGATCGCGTTGTGATCACTGTTGCCTAGTGGTCCTCCCACTTCTACCCCTCTTGCAGGCCCCCCTAATCCGTTTAGGATGAGGTCAAGAGTAGCACCCCCTCGCGTCGGTTCTTTGACTAGTTGCTCCATGAAGCAGTCCCTCACAGCTT